>NC_089764.1:34630054-34680054 GCF_040412425.1 Macrobrachium rosenbergii
GTTTATTTAATTTTTTTATTATGCTAAATGCATACTTTTCTGAGTAACGAAATCAAGAACGGAATTGATGTTACTAAATGCGGGCTTTTCCGAGTAATGAAATCAAGAATGGAATTGATGTTACTGATTCATTTTGACAGCATTTAACCATTTGAACTGAGTTCATCCATTACAGTGCCATTTGTTCAAGCCAAATAAATTAGTCACAATAATAAGATTTATTAACAAGAACTTAAAAAAGGTATTTGGTACTTTTGGTTCTTCAGGTTTCCATCATTAGCAACTTTCATATGACAGCTAGTTGCATGAGAAAGGAACAGCTAAATTAAATGTTTAGACAAACTGCACAAATTGAAAATTCTTGGTTCGTTCTTTTGATGTTTAAAACAATTTTCACTGTCTTCATCAATAAAGAATATTTTTGCCAGCAGTAGCCATTTGAGGCGTATCGTAATTATGAGTAGGCGTCATTATTACATAGGCTAATTATTCCCCTCATCACTTGCAACTTTTGTGCAAAAAGTTTAAATCTGACATTTTGCCTTCGTTTCTGAATGACTCGTTGGCATAGGAGAAAATGATGTTAGTATTGCTACCATTCAGCTATGGTGCAGAGTATTCTTAGAAAAAATAACAGTAGTGTCTCCTGCCACTTTTTTTCTTATTTTGATGTAAATGGGTACCTTAGGGGTTGGGGATTATTTCCCCCAAATGAAATCTATTTACTGTGACGTGGTTTTCAGTCACAAGTCAGTTTATAAATAAGAATTTTTTTTTTAATTTCTTTTAGATCCTGGAAACTATGATAGGGGTCTCTTCTTATATGTTACATGAATAACTTCAGATGTTTTTAGATAAACCCCCTTTCAAGATTCCTGGTTTGTTTCAAGTTTGTTGTCTATGATTTTATGAAATGCAATTGTTAGGTATATTGTGGATTGATGAGTATTATTCACAGGTGTTGTTACCTTGACTCAGGGTCACAGATCCATCTGATGAACAAGCTTCTGTTTCATTCAAATTTGATGAAACTTAGTTGCAGACAAGTACCACTGGAGTTGGTGGTAATTATTCCCTAAATAATTCTTTACCTCAAGCTGTTTTCCAAGGTCATAAGTTAAAGTAATGGCCAAAATCAGTAATTCACCATTTTATTTTTCTCCTGATTTTGACAACTCTTGGTTTTGAAGTACCTTGGATGTTGGTGATTACTTACCCAATTATATATATATATATATATATATATATATATATATATATATATATATATATATATATATATATATATATATATATATATATATATATATATAATATATATATATGGTTTACGATAGGTTATCTGTTCGAGTTAAGCATATGTAAATTTGAAATTATTTTTATCCACAAGTTGGTGAATAATAACTGAAATATGAAAATTAGAATAATTAATTTGAAAGGTTTTTGATCTAAAACTCTAATAATATTTTCGTTTTCAATACAAACAGGTTTTCTTATGATTTTTGACGATTTTCGAACTTTTTCTTTTGAGCAGGTTCAAAAAACTGTAAATGAGGGTGGTATAGATATAGATATAGATATAGATATGCTTTCAATGTCGATCCTCTCTACCTCAAACATGATCGACAAGGACAGATGCCAGATATAGATATAGATATAGATATAGATATAGATATAGAGTTATATATATTTTATTTTATATATATATATATTTGGATAATACAGCATTTAGAGTTAAAAAGTCACCATTTGCATCAAACAGTTTTCCACTTGACAGTATGTATATATATATATATATATATAAATATATATATATATATATATCTTTAAGTTAAGGTTATCTGCATATGTTTACTTTATCCACAAGTTATGAATAATAACTGATGATAAATGACAGAAAACTTGCTCTCTAAGTATTTTAACTACAGATTATTAAATACTGAACTTTTCTTTTGAGCAGGTTCAAAAACTCCTGGCTGGTAGATGCTTTCAATTTGATGTTCACCTCAAACACGATCGACAAGGACAGATGCCAGATTATCGAGTCAGAGTTCTTTTATTTTATTATGCAATTTGGATAATACAGCATTTCTTAAAAAGAATTTGCATCAAACAGTTTTCCACTTGAGGTATTTTTTTAATATGGCTGTGTAGCTCTTTTTAAACTCATGTCTACTAAATACCACTTATGTTGATCAGAAATGACAGAACTGCTTGACAGTGTTCTTTGTTAGTTTGTGTTCAGTAGTGTGAAATCATGAACTCTTTTGTATATTATGCCGGTATCCCCCCTTTCTTTTAAGAATGGTGCCTGTGTGGCAGGTATTTTTTTTGGAAGGGGAGCATTATATGCATGTACTGTACTGTGGTATGGTACTTTTTGTTGGTGATCCTCTCTCTCTCTCCATTCTCAGTAGCTATCATTGGTACTTAGCCATACCCTGTGTTTCAAACCTTTTTGGTTTGATGTTTGCAAAGACCAGTTAAATCTGTAAGTTCAGGGAAGATCGGTAAATGCTATAAGCCATACTTGGAAAAGGAAGACATGTTATGCAGTCAGTCGACAGAAAGAAAATGGTTGATATTACTGATTGCTAGTGAATCAGCAATTCGTTCTTGAACAATAGACTTTCAGAAGATTGAAAAAGCAATATTAGGTAGTGCAAAAGTGGTTTTTTTTATATTTAAAGTAGCAGAACCCTTACATATTAAAACTGTAACGGTTTAAAGTAATCTGTAATTGATAAGCAAAGTCTGCATGGCAGTAGACAAGGACAGCATGAAGTTAAAGGGATAAGTATATAAGGAAGATGCCTTTTAACATTAGTAAGGACCGATGTTCCAGTTTATATCGGCATATGCTGTTACCGCATGCAAGGTTTCAAAATGGGATGAAAGTGTGACCAAGAGGCACTAGAAAGCCTATCCTGCAGATGTTTCAACAGTAACAGAAGGGAGTTATGTTGTGATAAAATTTCTAATGTGGACAAAACAGTCCAAAATGGAGGTCTTCCAGCTTATATGTTTCTTACAAGAGAAAGATAACCTGCTTGGGGTCACTGCTCTTCCAAAAATAGCATCACCTGCTTGATGCAAGTGATTGCAACCAGAGAATGTTAGTCAAAATGATTATCTGCACGCAGCTTGTGACGGAGTGTTCTGAGACCTGAACATAAAAAAGGGGAAGTTACTGGGGTTTCATAGGTGGACCCAAATCTGGAAATAGTTTATTTTTTGGTATGAGAACTAATTAATGGAATCTGCAGCTGGCCGACTTTTTTTAAAGGAAATTTGACATAAGTTAATAAAAAAATAGAGCAGGGCTGGGCAAACTTTTTGGCTTACGGGCCACATTGGGTTTTGAAAATTGACTGAAAGGCCAGGCTACAAGCACAAGACAAAGTCAGGCCCACATTACCCTGCATAGTAGCATTAACTGTTTCTGCAAGTAACCCGTTATTTAAGAAGGGTCAAGAAAACAAACTCACCATTTAGTTTTCCATTCAGTTTTAATGAAAACAGTGCAGTTGGTCACCCCATTTTGCAATAGCATTAAAGTTTGGTGTCATTTTACTTGTGGCAATTCTCAGGACAGCTCGCAAGTGTTCATCAGTGAGCTGGACTCTGTGATGTCCTTGGTAGAGGTTCATCACGCTGAGAGTCTGCTCACATACACAGGTCGATCCAAATAACACCAGGATCTTCTGTGCTACCTGTCGGATTTTCAGAAACTTGGCTTCATTCAGCGAGGTATAAAACTCATCCACTTTAACAGAGTTGAACTTCTTTTAGGAAGAGTCACACTGCAAGTTTATCAGTTCCGACAGAGACAGGGGACATGACACAGGCTGAAGCAACTTTTTGATCTGCCTAGAATCAGAAAAATGATGGCAGAACTCAGCATGAAGGTCATCCAGTGATTTGGCATATTTACTTGCATGCTGTGAGCGTCGCCAGTGTGGGGATATGAACGAACGATTTTTGCATGATCGGTCGTGAGAACAGAGTCAGTCTGACTTTGAAAGCTTCCATGCTTGAGTATATGTCACGGACAAATTGATCCTTCCCTTGTAGCTTCATGTTTAGTTCATTTATTTATGCCAACACATCCTCAAAAAATGCAAAATCACACAGCCAATCATCATTGCGTAGCTTGGAGAAATCATCAACTTCCCCCTTAACTCCAAAAATGACTCAATGGCCTCTCAGAGCTCCCATATGCACCGGCATCCTTTCCTCAAACTTAGCCAATGAGCATTGGAATGGTAAATTAAGTCCTGGTGGGCATCATCAGTTTCTTCATTGAATTTAATGAATTGCCAGTGAGTAATACCCTCACTCGAACGAAGTTCACAAGTTTTACAACTACCTTTACTACATGATTAAAATGCAAAACAGACTTGCATGGGGACTCCTGGTGGATTATGCAGTGTAGGAAAATTATGTCCAACTCAGGCCATTCTATTTTGACCTTGTCCTGAATTCTTTTCAGCAATCCAACGATTTTTCCTATTAAATTTAACGATCCATCTATGGTGATAATGAAGAGTCTACTCCTCGGTAGCTTCAACCTCTCAATGACCCTGGACACCTTCTCTCACAGGTCCACTCCTTGTGTTGTGCCCTTGATGGACCCCATGGCTAGGAATTCCTCAGTGATTTCAAAATGTTCGTTAATCCCTCTGATAAAGATCAAGAGTTCAGCATTGTCCTTTATGTCATTGCTCTTGTCCACAGCTAACGAAAACCACACAAAAGACTGCTTTCTTGTTTAATCCACTGGCCAAGTTGTCATCAATTATCTCTATACGGCGAGTTACTGTTCTTGAGTTTGCTTGCCATATCCGGACATAGAACTGCAGCAGTCTCAATCATACATTCCTTAAAAAATTCTCCTTTGGAGAATGGCTTACTTGCCTTTGCCACTTTGTATGCCAGTACATAGCTTGCCTTTGCACAACTCCTGAATTGTGGATTGATGCATAAAAATGTCCTGCAGACCCTGTATACTGCTAACTTTGTAGCAGTGGCCGCCCTCTCATTACTAGAAAGGCTATTAGCATAGTTAGCACGCCTGGTGGAGAAGTGGCGCAGGTATTATACTCCTTGAATACCGCAGTGCCCTGTTTAATCAAACATACGGCTTCCAAATGCACTTCATTTAAGAAATATTTTATTGTCCATTCTTTGTTAAAAACTTGGCATTCGCTATCGACTTTTTGCTTTTTTTGACCACTCATGGTTTCAGTGTTCATCTTGAATCTATGCTGCAGTAGTGGGTGGACAAGATTGGCTAACGTTCAGTAGGTTCAGACGTGTTCACGACGTGAAACAAGCTTAATGAAAACACTGCTTATGCTCCAGAACGTGTCGAGATTCCCAGCCTTCAACACTCATGACCACTGATTTCAGTGAGAGAGAGAGAGAGAGAGAGAGAGAGAGAGAGAGAGAGAGAGAGAGAGAGAGAGAGAGAGAGCATATTTATTTATTTTTTCCCATACATGTGAAAGTTTTCAAAGTATCATGCATTTCCAGAAGATTATTTGACAGATATTGGAAATTATTACATATCATACACATGACATTGCTCATCATACGGATGGTCAAATCATCATATTTGTATGATAATTATGGTACATCTGGAAACCCTGGATAGGTCTGTGGTTGGTTGTGCATTTGTACAGTGTGTGCCATTTAGCAATACGTTGTGTAATTATAGGGAAATTATGGCAAGCAGCCTAAACATTGGAACCTTTTTGCAAGCACTCGCAGGCCGGATAAGAGTGAGTTGCGGACCGCATCCGGCCAGGGGGCCATAGTTTGCCCATTTCTGCAATTTGGCGTAACCTAAACCCTTTGCTTTGTAAGTTCTGATCCCATTACTTAGTAGTAGTCAGGATATGCTGCCTGCAGACTTGATACTCCCTATGGGAAGTAACGGTTGTTTGGAAACTATTCCCTCTGTTGTATAGGTGATATAGCTCAGGACCCTACTGTACTTTTCTGGTCTCCTTCTCACCAAAATTATACGAGTTCTTGGGAGGATTATTCGTTGTTGGCATCTCTCTTGTCCAGAAACATATCCTTCTAGGTGATGGTTTGTATTCCCAGAGAAACAAACTGGAGCCTTTTAATGTATGTCCCACCTCTACCACCCTGCCAAGTCTTTGAGATGAAAAGTAAAGTGGATATGCACCTGTGAGGAGGATGTGGAGTTTCCCCACTCACCCACCAATGTTGCCCATATGACTATGCCTGTAACTACGCTCATTCAGCTCTGCGAGTAAAAGATATCCTCCACTTGAAAAGGATTTGGTTTGTACATACAGGAAAAATACATATGCTTTTAAAAAAATTTAAATTGTAAATACTATTTCAAAAAACGTTTTCTTAAAATGTTTTGACATAACCTCTAACACATTACAGGATGTGATATTTGTGAACATGTAGAGTGTTTGTTGAAGTATTGATTGTGCTTACAAATTGCCTTTTGTAGGTTCTGTATATATATATATTGCGGTTAGATTAGCCACAGCATGCAAAGTTTTTATTTGGACTGGAAACTGGTGATTGCATAACTGTGTTTCCTTCTTACACCCAGTGTTGACTGGTGATGCATAACTTCTTTCAACGTACACAACCGTGTGGTTAAAATACAGTGTATCAGAGTTAGGGTTGAGGATTTTTAATCAGTATGACAGCACCTGTACAGAACTTCTTTTTTATAAAAGTTGTGATTCTTAGCTTTGATAATGCATTGCAGATTAAAGCATCGTATAGGAATAGCCAGCCTTTAGTTTTGCTTGTCACTTTTTCTTGTTATGGATGGTAATGTTGTCACTTATGTTAAACATTTTTGGAAAGGTATTGCATTGCTCACTGAAATTCAATTAAGAGATATAGTGAAAAGGAATATTTCACATTTGCTATGTAGATGCTATTTTTATGTGAGGCATATTTAGTTTCTCTGTCCCACTTTGAAATTTTACCATTATTTTAATGCAGGATGAAAGATGCCTTACATTATTATTTTCCGTGCTGAAAGAGTTTAATCAATTCTAAGCAACAGGACACTATTAAAAAACTCCTTATGCTTTGGTTGGATAAAAGTCAGAAAATAAATGGAATGATTGTCAAATGTGTTTATAGTACTGTAACACCAAATGCAAATTCAGGATGTACCTCATAAAAGAATTTTTTATATTTTGTAAAAAAACAGCTCCTTCGAGTTTCGTAGTTTAAGAATAAAAATGATTGGTGGTTAATAGCATTCCAACATGCTAAGAGAAAAATTGTAGAACAGTTTTGTGGGAAGAAGTGATGTTTGTGGTTTTAACTTTCATATCAAGGGCAGTTGAGAATGGGGTATACTTAGTTATGTCACTGAAGACTTCTGGTATTGAAGTTGAGAGATCTCTGTTCTTGACAGGAAAAGTTAAACTGGTATGAGAGATGTTTTCTAACACTGTACTTTCCTTGTGATTTCTTTTATCAAGAGTTATTAGGAAGGCCTTCTAGATTCTATTGAAATTAATTTGCACTCGCGAGAAAGTAAAAAGGTTCCTTCAAAATGCCTGTAATGGCTGCCCCTCAATCTATTCTCTTTAAAGCTTCCCCCCAAAAAAGGGTTGGAGTAAGATTTTTTTTTCCTTTTTTGAGTACATTACTTAAATCGAGTTAAGAATAATATAAATCTATAAGGACTGAAACATGACCATAGTATTTAAAGCTACTTAGATGAAATGCTATAAGAAAAATCAAACGTAGATTATTCTATTTCATTACTGTACATAGGGCACCATCACAGGATTTAAACACAGATCTGTTTGGGTATATTAAAGGGCCTATAAATTACAGCAGAGAACTTTGAGGTAGTTTGATAGATAGCACGATATTTATTGTTTGACATTGCAGATTATTGGATCATGTTACTTTAAGATGAAGTAACATGCTAAAGACTTACTGTAAGGCTTATCTTTCAGCATTGGCAGATACCTCTCGGGCGTCGCTTCAGATCGCTGAAGCTCTGGTTTGTGATGCGTCTTTACGGAAAGAAATTGTTGCAAGAGTTCATAAGGAAACAGGTAATTAGGACGTTGTATTGTTTTGTTTCACTTCCAATGAGCAGCTGGTCAATATCTTATAATGTAAAGTTTACCTGTTTGCTTACGTTGCTTCGTAAGGCAGCAGTATGCTCGTAAGCCACGGAACTGTTTGTTTTCCTTGCAGGTAGCCCTAGCACATCAGTTTGAAGATTACGTAAAAGCTGATCCTCTCTTTGAGCTTACGTTGCCAGTGACTTTAGGGCTGGTTTGCTTCCGTCTAAAGGTACTGTATCTGGTTTTGTTATGATCTGCACTTGTTTGTGCTGCTAATGTTAGGTCCCTTAGTGGTATGCTGATACAGTAGATGTTTCTGCATTCTCTCTCTCTCTCTCTCTCTCTCTCTCTCTATCCTTAGTTACACCACCACATACCTTAGCCTATTGTACTTCAGCCTGACATATTAGACTTAATTTTCAGTGAAGCCATTGTTAGTTGTAAAGTATTTCCCATTATTTTTTACAGTTCTATCATTTTACCACTGTATTGGAAGTTATATCACACTTCATTTTACTTCTTCCAAGTTATGGTGTTTTTACATGTTTCTTGTATTTTGTATCCTGGGAAACAAAGTAATGTATTTGTTTTGAAACCCTTTGTGCAGTGATGGTTGATCAAAATTTAGGTAAGTGTAGATTTAACCAGGTAGGGTCCACAGAATGTATTATAGTACAGTATTTACTGATGAGCCGAAATCTCCCACTGTGACCTCGGTGCCCATTTATGATGTACTTGTTTAGAAACAGAATTGTTGGCAACAATGGCTGTGTATATATAACCTCTTTACATTATTGTTCACTTGTCATGATCCATGTATACAGGGCTAGTTTATAGCAGTACTGAATATAACAGACTTAATAGCAAAACTATTCAGTCAAGGAGGTAAAGCCAGCACGAAGACTTCAGCTCTGGGACTTGCTGTAAGAGCCAATGCACAACCCTGACTTTTAAATGTTTTCCTATACAAGAAACTAAATAGTATTTATAAAAAAATATCAGGTCTATAAACAGAAAAATGATTAATCCGAACTCATATGAGCATTAGGGAATAAAGTTAAGCAGCCAGACTTGTGAACACTAAGGTCACACTACCATTCTCTCTCCCGTAAATAATTGTTTACCATTGTTGAAATCCTTTATTGTGACTGTGGATAACTTTGAGTTGATGAATCTGATAATGATTAAATACTTGAGGTTCTAAGGTTCTTTACTAAGACACTTAGACGGGACTCTAAGCTGCTTTATTAAGACACTGAGATGCCACATTTAAAACTGTCATAATCCGAAATTTGGATAAACTCCTTTATAAAATTTTTTTAATCTCCAGCATTTCTTATTCATATTATCAGATATGAGGAGGTTTCAGTTCTTATAGTGGGGTACTTTAGAGGAACGCGACTTCTTGAGTCACATTCCTACACTCTCACTGGGCTGGCCCAAAGGATTTTTTCTTAAATGAGAAGTGGAGATTCGATTATGGTAAAATGAAAGAATCTGGAAGCAGCTAAGTGGAAAGAGACATAGGAGAATGAATGAAAAGTAAAATGGGCAAAATCAGAGCACCTTAGCCATGTAAGGATGATGCAAAAGATCTTTGGCACTGTGCGTAAGGTACACCATTTGCTGCACCTTCCCATGGGCTCATTTTAGGGAGAATCCTTAAGGTCATCCTTAAAAGAGTGTAGGATGTAACATTACTGATTAAACAAGTTACTGAAGTTTTTTTTCTTTTTACAGAAAAGCAACGAAACCAACGAAGCTCTTTTAAAAGCTATAAATGCTGGTGGGGTCATTCATCTGGTGCCTGCCAAAATTAAGGATGTGTTTTTCCTCAGGTTAGTTTTTTTTTGTTTTCATATCCTATTGTACAAGTGTATCCTTTGAAATTGATGTGATTAGCCTTCATAGGCCAACCTGAAAGGGAGAGAACATTTAACTTGAAGGTAGATTACTGTATTTATAAAAATTACTGTTATATATGCTACGCTTTAATATACATACAAATACAAATGAACACTTGTTTACCCTATGAAGTTCATGTACTTTGGTTCTGAAGTAGATGTAGATCACTGTAAGGGGTGAGAAAGTTATTTAATTTTACTTTTCATGGTGGTGCAGAATTATCGAACTTTATTCAGTAAATCATTTACCCCTAATAGGGCAAGATGTCCAGTAGGTTACCTCCTTTCTCTGTCTTGCCCACCATTTGATGAATTTCCAGCTGATCTTTACCTTCATTTGTGCTGTTGTGACATTTATGAAATTCTGGGTAAGGGAGGCAACCCAGAAATGGTGAGTTCCTTGTTTGTTTGGCAGTGTGATCGTACCAGGACGAGTATGTTCCCATTTCTAAGGCTTCTTCCTAGGCATTTGGACCTATCATCATCATTTCCTCTTCCTCTTCTCATTCTTCCATTAGGCATCCAAGATAATGTAGACGTTTGGTATCGTAGGCCTCCATGTCGTACTTAGTTTTACCCACACAGATGCCTCTAGAATGTACCATACATGCATTTCTCCCCAGTTTTGGGTGGTAAATTTTCCAAAGGCATATATTTACAGACTGTTTACTTTACTGCTACCATGGCCTGTTACTCAGACACATCCTTGTTCCTAGTGAATTAGTATTCTCTTCATTGTGTTCATGTTGAGGACAAGGCAGAGCCTTTAGTCCCCTGTTGTGTTTAGGTCTTAAAATTGAAGTTTAGGTACCTGATAGGATTTTTTAAAACATATTTTCTTAAAAACAAAACTTTTTCTCATATATACCCTTTACTTAACAGTATCTCCTCCTTCCCTACTACACCTTTTCATTTTCAAAGGTGCATTTATATAGACTGTGAATCCAGTAACCAACCAGAGCCTTTGGGTCTGCTTATGAATGTAGGCTATACTCTGTACGTACATCATTGATGATTCTTTTTTGGATTTTTGTCCGGAAAATTTCCTGATCAATGAAGTACGTAGCATAAATAAAAGGTTGTATGAAAAAAAAAAAACTAAGTTGTATTTTTATCATAAGTACTTAAACCTGATATGTGAGACTTTTGAGCATCATGTGTTAATAAAAAAATTAAGTATGAACCTTCAAGAAGTGTGTGAAAATTGAGATGCTTTCATATCAGCCATCATTCACAAAGGAGACCAGTTGTGACATTAAAAATGTATAAATTTGCAAATCTGAAGTAAGAAAAGCTTCAGACAGATGCTGGCCTGCTGATCAGAGCAGCAAAACATTAGAGCAAATATATGTTACTTCACCTAGTCTAGAATTGGAAAGGAAATAAGATTCAGAGCTTTTTACGTGTGTAGCTTAATGTAATTGTGTCAGCAGTAGTGATATTTCAGAGGCTGTGCATTCCTCATTGCTATAGTGAGTTGACATAACTAAATGTCATTGATATACTTTCATTGTAGGGACATAAATTGATATGAAACATTTCTGATATCCATGAATTTCCTAAGGGAGGAATGTGTTGCCATGCTTTGCATACTGTATACAGTAATACCATTAGTCAGTCCTGTTCAATACCTTTTAGACTGCAAGCTGTAGTTATAGAAAGGAAAACACTGGAAAGAAAGGATATTTGAAACAGTGTGACCAAAAATGAAGGGAACTTACTTTTCTTGGTTAAAGGCCCCTCACCACTGTAAGTTTTTTTTAAAAACAGATGGCTTCCATCGAATTGGATTATTTTTAAAAGTTGGTATAATAATATGTGATTTAATCGTGTTGTAGTGACTGAGTCTTCCAAGATGATGAGAGCTTCATCATAGATTACTCTGGTGCAAACAAGTATAAAGTGTAATTTTTTCAGATTTACCATTTGTTCCGCCTTTACCGAATCCCACGACGTTGAAAAGGCTTGGAGAGAAGTGAAAAAACGAACGGATATTGTGCTGAGTGAGGAGTAGTCATAAGACAAGTATGTTTCTTTACCAAATTGATGCTATATCTTCTCTAACGTGAAATGATCTTCATCTTGTTTTTACTTGTAATCCAATTATTGCTTATACTGTACAGTACTTTGGTTGCTATTGCAGGGATTAGAACAAAGAAAGAATGGTTCTAAAGCCATACAGATTCTAGTCTTAGTTCTAAATAGTTATTGATCTTTTTATATTCTCTCTTGCTCTGTTATCTTAAGATTTCAGTATTAAGTCACAGGTCCACTTAGAAACCGAATGTCATTCATCTTCAATTTACTTATTCTATAGAAGGTCAATTCGGAGTTTATCCTCAATATAGATCAATTCAGCTCTTCTTGCAAAAAGTTTTACAAGAGCCCAGTTCTTCAAACTTCATGCTGCAGAAGGTCATTAGTTATATTTAGTAGTTAAACCAAGGCAGTCGAGATCTGCATCTAAATAGAATCTGCTGCGTTTTCGTTCTGTCTTTGCTTTGTTTTTGTGATTGCTGTATTTTGGTATTTAACATTCATAGTTCGATGCTTTTTACCAGCGGTTTTGAATAGGGCTGCCTTTGATTTATCAGTGAGTGAGTGGTGTATTCTTAGAAGCTACCGATTTTCTTGTTGGTTGTAGTTCCATTTTCTCATAAACAGGATCCGTCAACTGCATGCTTCTATTAACTTGGGAGCAAGTAACTTGCAAAAACTTTTTTATTAATATGACCACTTCAAAATGTAAATTTCAGATATTGCCACAGAATTTGAAATACTGTGCTTCGAATATTTTACAAGACCTAAAATGAAAGGAGTTTAGCTTTCTCGGGCTCATCTATTTTTTCCAAGAGGTAAAGCAACAGTATATAATTTCCAGCTAATTTCATTAATTACCCATCAGTAAGACTTGTGAAACGGGTTGTGTGCAACGTTATGAATTCTAATGTCTTTCGTTTTACTGTAATCAGTGTTTCAAATGGACTTTTAATACTTAGGAAGTGAAGAATTCTTCGTAATTGTAGACTTAAGTTGTTAATCTACAGTTGCCTTTCCATTACTCAAAATTAAGACAAATATTGTTCATTACTTTATGCAGGATATTTTGCTTACTATGCATTTTCATTTTTCCATGCTATGAAATGACTGTTGTGAAATGTAATATTAATGTGTGATGTATCATAATCAGAATCAAGTCAGTACTATTATTGTGGGGTTAAAAAGATACTCAATTGTACCAATGGTTTATATTAGTAGGGCCCAACAAGCAGGTTCTCTGCTTGAAACATATCCTGTCTTCCTGCCTGGGTTAAGTAGACAAGTCATTGGAACGTTTTAAGCACAATTACACTTGTATATCATGTTTCTAGCTATGTCCAGACAATTGAGCACTTCCCAGTGCACTGTTTCCTCACTGGGCAAAGCCCATCAGGCACAATGGCTGATGACTTTGCTCAGTTGTGTGCACATGCAGATTGCTAGTTTTGCCTCATTGTGGACAAATTACTTGTGCCTGTTGGGTAGTGCCCAGGCTGTACTTTCCTACATTCACATTTATCTTACAAGTACAGAGGTTGTTTAAATCTTGTACATGAAAGATGATGGCAGTCTAGTGTTATGACAATATTCATTACTCTTTTAAGAACAGCACTGTAATGCTGCAATGTGGAGAAAAGTTAGAGAACTTTTAGCTGTTATTTGCATTTCAAAATTTTGGTAACGAGTTCATTTTAGACATTTTTTCTCAACACTACTCTGTCCCAAGTAATTTTAAATGTTAATGCAATATTGATCTTGTGTGCTGTATGTAGAAACCATTATTTAATCAGGAATCCTGACCACACTTGAGCAATGTGTTATGGATACGGAGACTTAAAGGCTGAAATGCCATATTAGTGAAGATGGAGGATTGAAGCCGTTGATTGAGTTTTTTGTCGCCTCTTTTCCATCATTAGTCGAGTACTGTAAATGCTACATTTGTGGAGACTGACTTTTAATGACGAAAAGTACATCGAATTTGAATAGCTGCTTCAATGTAAGCTTCTAATTAAAAATCACTAATAGAGTCCTTAGGATTCAGTTTTGTGTTGTCGCCCTTTCATTATTCATGGATAACTGTATGAAATATTTATGGAGATTGACTCTTAAAGTACTGTTTTAATTCAGTATCTGTAATACATTGCAGGCACTGATAATTTTGCCCCACTGTACAGCAATAGGAATGGAATATAGAGGTTAGGCCAAAGGCCAAGCACTGGGGCCTTTGAGGTCATTCAGCGCTGGAAAGGAAATTGAAAGTAGGTAGGCGTGGAAGGGCGTAACGGGAGGAAAACCTCGCAGTTGAACTGAACAATCATTGGGAGAGGGTGGATAGCAAGACGCAAGACTATAATATGAACGGAGGTACAGTAAAAGGAATGAGAGATTGGATGAAAAGTAAAGGGCCAAATGCAGCGTAGCTGGATTCATAGATATGTGCCTAAGAATCTACAGTAATTGCTTGAATGGCTTGTAGGAACACTCGTATGTGGTCAGGGGGAATATTATTTCTGTGTGATATAATGAGGGACTGAGAATTAAAGCTGGTTCCCGGATAAATCTGCCGATAGCATTGGAAGTAATCATGTACCCTATCGTTGTAGTTGCACTATGTCCTGTTCAATTTATAGTTCAGTGAAAATACACGTGCGACCATGAAGTCATTTGACAAAATATATATACTGTACTGTATTATATATCCTCAGAGGAGAAACATACGATCAAGTTTATAAAATTAGGCAAACACTCCGATCACCAAAAACAGCACACATATCATTGTATATTAACACAACATTTTTATACTAATGACTCCAATTCTCCATAAAATACATGTGAGACCTTGAGGTCATTGGGCAGAATATATATATGTATTATATATCTGCATAGGAGAATCATAAAATCCAGGATATAAAATTATGGAAATACTTCAACCTTCAAAACCAGCACACAATGTATCACATTATGTTAACACAACTTTTATATACTAATGGCTTCAATTCTTCATATTCTGAAGGATTTGCTACTATTTTAATATTGGTAGAAGAGCTTTGCTTTCTTTGGACAGATCACGGTACTGTTTTCACAGCAGGACTGTTTGCAATATTGTTAAGCTTTAGAAATATGCCCTGACAAAAATTTGCAACTTTTTACTGTTGAGGTATTATCAAGTAGAGTATATAAAAATTTTCCCAAGAATGTTTTCACATCAAATAAAGTTTTTAGTGTGTAAATTTTATTAATGAAACCAGCATGAATGTTAAAATGCTAGATTCTTTAGCATGTGGACACTAATTTAAATTTGTATGGTGACGAAACAGTCAAAGTAGCAGTTACAGCGAGGTAAATTTTTTCTTGTAGTTGAATTTTGACAGTACATAATGTATGTTTTTAGGAAGTTTGTAATGTGATTAACCCTCATAGTTTTATCAGGCTACTCATTTTTTGTTTGTTATCTAGCAGTCCACAAGTTAGGGCAGTACATATTTGCATTACTGTTCTGTAAAGTTAACCTCTGTTCTGATAGCTATAGTTTGATTATCAAATTTTGTATGTTTACAATGTTTTGGAAATTTATACTGTGTTTTGGAAATTTATACTGTATTTGTTAAGTGAAATCTTGGCTCTTATTTTTTTATTGTAATTTAAATATTAGAATTTTGTATTGCTTGAGTTGAATTTATCTTGCCAGTGAAAGCTCTCATTCAAATTAACCAAGGTGTATAGTAGTGTCTGATTTGATCAACATACAGTTGCCTATTATTTAAAAGAAACATCAGGTGTGTGTTACCACAGCTCTTTGGTGCATTTAGGCCGAGTTTATTCAGCCCAGCAGAATTTGTCAGTTATCACAAGAACTTTAAGAAGTATGTTACTGGATGGTCAGTAAAATAAATGGCATTAGATCACTGTTTAATAAAAAAGTAAATGAAGAAAGACCAAGTGAGAGAGAATTTAGAAACTTGCATAATAAATATGGATAGGAGTCTTGGGACTTTTTAAAATTTTTGTGATTAATGAATGTAATACCGAAAAAAATGTCAGTATTTAAAGCATTGCCAGGTCTTTTGTAAGTAGAATGGCTGCCATGCAAGAATTCAAACTTCTTGTTTTTAAACTCATTGTTTCTGTAAAATTTTAAGTTTAAGTAATATTTTGTGTTAAGTTTTCCACTGAAAATGTTACTCGAAACTGGAAGTGAAATAAAACTTTCCTTCCAATGACAGGATGAAAACTTTGGGTTGAAGGAATCCTTCTAAATTAGGATTCTAAACTTCGTCAAAAACTTTTCCAAAAATAAAAAGGGAATTGGAATGCTAATAGCTCATTGCATGCTGGCTGTGCCTTTCAAGTTCGTGACCAACTTTGCCTGAGGTTGTAAATATTGCTGGCAAATGTTATTGTTTTGAATATATATAATTTATTGTTTTTAATATGTTGTGGCCTACATTTAGTAATAAAACTTTATAGCCTGTATTTGGCCATACAAATCTGTGAGTGGGATAAGCAACAGTGTCATGTAAATATTTTCTAGTTAACAGGAGGAATATGAGAGCCTTTGCTTGCCTTACAGACTGTAGAATTGTTTTTTGATTATTAGTTCCTTTTTTACTATTTTAGTGTTACACTAAGTTTTAATGGTATACAGTACATATAAAGGAGGTCAAGCTCATAAGAAAATACTGTATTACACTTAAGGCAGTAATATTTAAAGAATTAAAAAATGGCTCCAGAAACTATGGTGATTGCAGAACATTAAATCTTATTTATAGTAACATAACCTTATGCATTCTTATCTCCTATATTTATTCTTTGTGCCGTGTTAAAAAAATTAAGGAATCGGTAATGTAACATGAATCAGTTGGCACATATCTGTGTGTGAGGTACAGTGGCGTAGGTCTTTGCACAAAAAGGCTTGACCTCCACACATATCATAACAGTTGTCTAGATTAAGTCTGCACGTGAAATAGATTTTCAGCAGCTGTGTCAGCAATAGTTACCCTGTAAATGAGAGGAAGATGCCTGTCAGGTTCCTTTCACACAAGTGGTGGTCCACTCTAGCTTCCACATAAGTAGATGAGTATAAATGAATAGATTAAATAGATGGTTTGTGATACCTACATTAGTTGCTTTACCATAAGTTCCACCTTTGAAAAATGGAAGAAAGCTCTTCAAGACTGACAAATTACAGATGAACTTTGGCTTTTGTTGGACTGATGTAATCCAGGAGCCCTTTGCTCTTATCAAGTTGATGTATACAGCTTCTGAGAAGACTTGCAGGATGCATTCAAAAGTAGTTGAAGTCAGTTTTACCACCCAACATGTTTACTTGTTTTCTGCAGTGAATTGGTCATCAAAATCTCCGCCTCGGGTAAACAGGGATTCACAGGGTGCTTTGACTTTTACACTATTAATCTACTGAAAATATAATGTAAATTCCTGGTTGTCAGATGTATGTTATCTTCAGTGCTAAGATCGTCACCTGCCAATAAAATGTGAGACTGTTAAAAATGATTTCCAAAAAAAACAAGTTCATTTATTTATAGATTACACTTTGAGGATTGCAAGTTACTCAAATATTAGGCACAACTTATTAGCTTCTGTACACTGTAAGCTCGTATCTCTTCCAATGAAAATTTGCCCTATAGATATTTACCAATTCACATTTGCATTGAAAATTTATAATAGGATTCTAATTTCCAATACAGCTACTTGGTATGGAGCCACCATAACAGTAACAAAAAATTAACAAGAAAGGGGCTTATATTAATGTCACAGGCAAATATAACAAAATTGTATCAGGGTTTAAGAGAAAGCAAGCTAGGACTTTTAAAGTACATGACAAAATTGCACCTCCACTTGATATATAATGCCAAAGTTTAGCTTCAAAATTAAGTACACATCATGTAATTCTGGTGTCTTTATGATGTAAACAAAAGCTAACATGTAACCAGCTAGTTTGATTCTCTTTTCTCATGGGATTCCAGGAAGGTAGAGGCTTTGGAGTAATTTTACTGGTGGTTCTTTACCATTGAAAAATCTGACATACCATTGAATGTTCTGACATTTTTAAAGCATGTTTAGGAGGGCTATTGGTGAATACTTTTACTGATGTTTTAGTGTGCATAGATCGTTTGAAGCGCAATAGGTGAATATGTATAAGAGATTCACAGATGAAATTTGTTATTGAACACTAAAATAATCAGGTACGTCTCTTGAAAAGAGATTCCAGAAACACGTCACCTTTAACCTGACCTTATTAGTTTACATATACCTAATCTCGTGGTCAGCAGCTCACCAAATAATCCCAGTAAGAAGAAAAACCTTCTTACTGACCTCTGGGAGGTGTATCTGGTGGTAATAGTGGTAGTTAGTCTACAAGGCTTTGCTGCAGAAAAATAAGTTTTTCAATCATTTTAATTTTTTCTTGCTTCATCCATGTTTCTGTGGAGAGTTCAGGTTACATTTAACCCAGTTGCTATTATTGTCCTTCCTCCTTATCTTCCTCATTCTCAGTGGTCTTCCTCTTCATCTTCCTCCTCCTCCTTGCTGTTGTCCACTTTTTCAGCATTTTCCCCATCCTTGGGCAGTCCAAGGCCCTTAGGAAGAGGTCCAAGTGGACCTCTTCTTATCAATCCTGTTCTTGTCAGCAGAGCAGAGGTGAATGACATGCCTGGGGCAGGACAAGTGTTTTGGCACTTCCCACTTGGGCAAGAGGACTGCCCTCACCTTCCCACTACAAGCATTTGGTCTTGCACTAGGATGGTGTTTTGCAGCCTCCTCTCTCTTGCTCTGGGTCTCAGAATTGGGGCTCATTGTGGAGTAGCCCTGCAGTGGGGAGTGGAGCCTTGGGTTGTGGTGATCCTTTTGGATGGATAAAACAAGGGCTTCCATTCAAGAACCTTTGACCTTCCTTATTATCCTTGACACCAAAACTATCTCTGGATTCATGAAGATCTTGATCCTTGTTGGTAGAGATGAAAACTATGATGGAGAAAAGTGCCATCAAAATCATGGCTCACTGGTCTCCAGGGTTTTAGAGCCATCTCTTTCTGGTATAGAAGGGTTCAAGAGGCTGGGGAGCAATCATTAACCTCTCGCACTGAAGAGGATATTAAGCAAACTCCATTTACAATGGAGATCTCTTGCTCAGTATTTGATTCTGTCAGAGAGAGCAGCTTCATGATCTCTAGAGAGGCCTTCAGGATGATTGCTTTCAAATTCCCATTCATCAGGATGCCAAGAAGTACCTCCACTTTGTCTTCAATGAGACTATTCCATTTTAGGGTTCTGTGCTTCAGTCTAGCATGAGGGTGTCTTCAGTGAGACTATTCCATTTTAGGGTTCTGTTCTTCAGTCTAGCAACAGCCCTTTAAGTGTTCAACCCCTGTGTCTGCTTTAGCTCAGTCTATGGTACCTGGACAACTAGCTTATTCTGGTCTCCTCCAGGTAACATCATCTGCAGGACAGACATTGTCTGCTAGCCTTTTGCCACAAGATAGGGATAGTGATCAACCGGCAGAAATCTGACCTCATACTCAAGCAGCAGATGAATTATCTGCATGCTGCTGGACACTGTGCAGTGAAAGTCATTCTGATGGGCTCATATCTGGACATCATCTGTGAGGAGTGCAGTACTCAGGAAATAGCAAGTAGTCCTGTCATCTACTATGCTTCGAAAAGCTTGTTCCTCACCTGTAGTCGTCATTAGTCTCTTAGCTTCTTCAGTGGCTATTGAAGAAGAGTTAGTCTTCCTTCTGGAACCCATCTATCCAACTTACTCACTTGAACTGGGACATAAGAAGGACTTTGCTTGATGGCTGGACAACACCAACATTCTTCAGGGAGTCCTTATTTGGAAGCATCAAAGAAAGGTTGGAGCACACACATGAGAGGATAGGTCATTTCAGGGGTGAGACTTGGGATTTTCTACATTTACTCATCAATGTTATGGAAATGCCAGTAGCCTGGTTTGCACTGCAATCATTTCAGAGCAGTCGTCAAGGACACTTGGTGGTAGTCATGAACAGCAACACGATCATGCTGGCTTCCATCAACAGGCAAGGGGAGATGGTGTTCTAGGTCCTGTGCCAGCAGTGCAGATGCCCGAGTAGGCAGAATTATGATGTTCCTCATACCAGACTGGTTAAGTTTTCACTGCTTCAGTGCCCAGAAGTGTGCTGTTTGGGGATGAGATTGGGTTGTTGCCAGTTGATCGCTATCCTTAGATCATTACAAAAAGCTAGCAGGTGAAGTTTGCCCTGCATAAGACATTCCCTGAGTTTTCATTCCTTTCCTATTTATATCTCACTGGCATCCTGGAAGTATACTTGTGTGGGCATCTGTTATTTCATTATCTTCCTAAGATGTTAAAATTTTCTCATCTGGTCTTCAGTTAAGTAGTCCTAACAGCTTTTGCTAGTCTCACTGAAAAACTCTCTGGATGGAAAGGCATGGCTATCAGTATTCTATTTTACCGAGTATTACTTTGCCAGTTCAGGTTAATTTGGCACCTGGTGAAATAGCTGTCATCTTCAAAACCCGCTTCAAATTAAGACCTGTTCTTAAAGGCCAATCAACATTCTGTAGAAACTAGCACCACACATTTCAGTCAGTGAATTCTTGTAGCTAAATTACATCAAACTTGCCTAATGGGGTCTTAACAAGCCTTGATAGATAGTATTTAATGAGTATTATACCACTGCTATCTTCATTTCGCATTCACACCCTATTGTTACCTCTGGTCACCTGTTGTATTCAGAGGCATGCAGTAATTAGATCCACACAGAGTAAAGTTTATGGGGCAAGGTGAAAGAAGTAGTCCCACACCAATCTGCTGGAATTAAAGGCAACATTGTATTTTCTTCATCCTTTCTGGACCACTTGTTTGATGTTTTACTGTCCATCTTAGTAGTGTGGATTATTTTCGGCAGTCCTTGTGTAACGTATACTGTACTCCGTGGATGAGAAAGTAAAGATAGTTAGATAGCATACCTCTCCAGCCAGCTGGAACATAACCCAGCTACTAAATGGTGCTTTGTCAGGGAACCCACAATTCAGTAATATGCCCACTATTGCTTCATGACTCTGATGTGGAGACTGAGTTGAATCACACAACTTGGCTTCAAGGGCCTCCTGACTGGACTTGGTATATCTTTTACTTGAGCTTGAAGCTAATCTTTACTAAAGTTATAAGCTGGTACCATCCAGTGTCTTGCTTGTTTTGGTAGACTAGAGACCAAAACCCCACGACCTCTTGATTATGGACGCACCAAATCACTTCAGAACTCCGGGATCCTGTGCTTAATTGCCACCGTTAACCAATTGGGTTGAAATATAAATTTCATCTGATTAGCTGAAGAAAGGGTGGGTGACATTTTATATACTGTACTGGTGACATCTTAACCAGGGCAGGGGCTTCTACAAAACCAAAATTATTTATATAACTACTGACTGCTGATATTAAGGAGGCTGTCTGAATCAAATGTTGAAGTTCTTGTCTTATTTAGTTGTGGCCATGTAGTTTTTTCTTTCCTTGACTCCAAACTTCAAGCATCTCGGCTGTTTTTGGTCACAGACTGGATTCGTGCAACCTCTCCAGGTCACCAAGCTTCTATCAGACAACCAACATCACCAACCTGGCGGTTATTAAGAATATCAAATTCTTCAACACACAGCTATGGTGGGCAAAATTATTGAGGCTGTCAGTTCTGCACCCCTCATCCAAACCATATTCCAGTTAACCTTGAAATCATAGTACTGGTAGCAAGAGGTCCTTAGATGCATTGGCCTATTCGGCTTTTACAAACTGCTTCCTTTTCTACCATACATCTTGTATTTACTGGAAGGTTTCTGTCCGATTCTCAATATCTTATTAGCATAAAAGATCTTCAGATTTCTTGACATTCATTCAGAAGGTTGCCTACCTCTGCGTTCTGTTGAGCCTAAAGATTATTAAAAATAAAACTCAGTAAAAACCCACCAGTTTCCAGAAGAAAGTGCCCATCTCCCAACCCCTCACCTCTTAACAAGTCAGGAAAACACAGGGAATGTCTAAGTTACAACTATTACCACCATAGGAGATGTCAGGGTGTATAACTGATCAGGTGAGGTTTTAAGTTAATGTGTGAGCCTGGGAAGCTGCTGACCACAGTTGTTTAGTCATATGTAAACTGATAGTTATTTATTTAAGCTAAAAAGTCAGAAGAAGGGAAAGCCCGTTGTTGATAAGTACAATGATGATATGCTTAGAAGGGAAGGAAAGGGAAAGGAGGAATTTAGAATAGAGAGAATGCAGAAACAGGTTTTTGGTGTTGGAAACATTGGAGGAGGAGGGAGCAGAGTAGATGGGATGTCTGAGGGGGAGGGTGAATAAAGCTTTGCATGAGGCTGCTGGTTGTACGATCAGAAGGAGACTCAGATTGAGGAAAAAGATGTGGATGTCTGAGGAAACATGGGATATGATCAAAAAGAGAGGCGAGGCAAAAGTGAGGAGTGAGGTGCATTTTGTTAGTGATGAAGATTTTGAATTGGCAAGAACTAAGTACTTGAGTTTTGATTCAGAAGTTAAAAGACTAACTGAGAGAGACAAAAGATCTGTCAATGGAAAGGTTGCAGAAACTGAAAAATTAATAAAAATGATGGTCAGAGTACAAGGATAGCATGTAAAGCAACTGGAGATCTGAGTGGAAGTGCTGATAAGCATAAGGATATACCAGTCAGGGATATGGAAGGTAATTTATTGACCAAAAATGTTGAAATCAGAAATAGATGGAAAGAGCACACAGGCAATTCTTAGACCAGTCCTCACCGAAGAGGATATACCGCCTGCTCAGGAAGATGTAAATATTGATGAAGGTGAGATCAGGCTAGTAGTAGTAGTAGTTAAGGCAATAAAACAGTTAAAGAACTATAAGGCACCAGGAAAGGATGCTTTATTCCCAGAAATGTTTAAAGTAGAGGACAGATTAGTATTTATTTTGAAGATATCATTCAATGAGGTATGGGTGGTAGGGATAATACCATTAGGTTGGAAGAATGGTGTGATCATTAAAGTTCCAAATAAAGGAGATCTGAGTAGGTGTGGTAATTGGAGGGAAACCACTTTGTCACCTGTAGCCTTGAAAACTTTCAGTAGAGTTTTGTTGAATAGGTTGGATCCAGTGGTTGATGGTATTCCGAGGGATGAACAGGCCGGTTTTAGAAAGGGGCAGGGCTGCAGTGATCTGAGCTTCTTTAGTACGCATTTAATGCAGTAAGCTGATGAAATGAAAACTCTGTAAGTCTTTGTTTTGTTGATTTTGAAAAGGAATTTGACAGCATTTCGAGATGAACTGTAGGAAAAATCACGAGGCACTATGGAATCCGGAAAAGTTTGTGATGGTTATCATGAACGTGCATGAGGGCATATCTTGTAAAGTGATGGTTGATGGGTGTGTGAGTGATCCATTTGAAGTTAAGTCTGGTGTGATTCAGGGTGGCATTCTGTCTCCTCTGTTGTTTGTATTGGTTGTAGATTACGTTATGAGAAGGGTTAAAAGAGAAATGGATGTAGGTATACTCTGGGGAGAAATTGGGAAACTTCTTGACTTGGATTATGCTGATGATATGGTTGTGACCTGCGAGGAACCAGAAAAGACGCAGAGAGCGTTGGATTGTCTAATGAGTGAAGGTCGAGAGGTTGGTTTGGTTATTGATAGTGGAAAAACTGAAATCATGAATATGAATATTGAAAATGCACAGGATTGTCTAATTGAAGGCTTGGTTATAAAGCAAGTGGATAAGTTTAAATATTTAGGTATTTGTTTAAATAAAGACTGTTCTCTGGGCACAGAATTTATGGAAAGATTAAAAAAGGCTCATCAGGCAATAGGAATGCTTAAAAATATTTGGAAAATAATAGTAATTTTTCTGTGCATACAAAAATCAAAATTGATAAGGTAAGGGTTAGGAGTATTTTGATTTATGGGCATGTGTCATGGTACAATACAGTGGCTTCGGATAATAAATTCTTAGCATTTGAAAATAAGGCACTCGGAAGAATGAATATTAGGAAATTAACTGGAGGGATAAGATATCAAATAACAGAAATGGAGAAGTAACGGGGGTGCAGCAGGTCGATGAGTATGTTAAGTTCTCACGCTGGAAGTGGCTAGGCCATGTGTATAGAAGACAAGGAATAGTACGAGATACACCGGGGTGGGTTGCCCTTGGTAGAAGAGGTAGAGGTAGGCCAAAGGAAACATGGTTAGGGCGAATGAGGCGGGAAGCAGGAGATGAGTGTTGGGGAGATCTTTAGGAGTTAGCCCAGGACAGAATGTGGTAGTGTGAGTTCATTGAGGCCGTATGCATCCCCATGGGTGCCACAGGAAATAATTGATCGATTGATTTAAAAAATCCAATATTTTTCTAGTTAAAATCTTAAGTTTAACTTGTAAAAAATACCAAAATCATACAAACACAAAAGTTAAAAAAATATTCAAGTATCTACCCACACAATCATGGTGCATAAAGTAAGTGTTAAAATGAAGAAACACAATATGCATGTAAATGAGTAGTAAAATGAAGAAACACAATATTCATGTAAATGAGTATTAAAATGGAGAAACACAATATGCATGTAAATGGTGTTGTTGTTGTTGTTGTTGATGTTTAGATGAATAATTATACTTAGAGAGATGATATTGTTTCAAAATAAAAGATGTTCTTGATTAGTCTTTTGAATTTTAAACCTTTTGTGAGAGAGGTGCGAAATATGAGCAGGAAGACAAGTACTGCTAGATTATTGATGAAGCGAGCTGCTTATAAAGTGGGGTGCAGACATCTGTGTGCTTCGCAGAGACTGCAGGTACAAAGATTTACAGGTGACCCGAGGTCAGACTAATTCTCTACAAAAACAGGACAGATTCATACAGAAAACATAGTGATCAATAATGTCTGATGCATAACATAAATACTTCGTTACATGTACATAAAGCATGATCATTTGGAAAGACAATAAATATACAATTTACAATTATGGTGATAAACGTGTTCTGGCCGACCCCAGGTCGATGTGAAGGCACCGCAGAAAACGGGATGTTCACTATAGAGAACGCGTTGAGTGGGGACTTCACAATACTCCCCCCCAAGACAGAGGTAACGTCTGATCAAAGCAGGTATCTGCTGGGGCGACGAATGGGGCCTTGCTTCCTGATGTTAACTGGAGAGGGTGGTTACCTTCCTCGGTGCCCTCTGGAGTCGTTTGTTGGGGTGCCTTCCTATCTGGTTTCTGGGTTTTCCGGGGACACCCACGCCTCTTTCCTGCGCACGGCGCTGTCCGAGGGGGTGCCACAACCTGCGGGAGGCTTTGGGGACCACCTCCGACGTCGTCCTCCAGGAATGCGGGTTTGAGACTATCTACAGGTATCCAGTTTTCCCACCCGTGGACGGCTACTCAGAATGCCTTCTTGTTCCTTTCCAGTACAAGGAAAGGTCCTCTGTACGGTCTAGTCAAGGGTGGGCCAACGGCATCATCCCTGACGAAGACGTGGGTGGCGAAGGATAGCCCTGGGGGCATGAAGGGGGACGTCCTGTCGGTGAATGTCCATTGGCAGGGGCGAACTTTCCAACCCTGTCACGGAGCCTCTGCGTCCCTATGTCATCCCTGTCCTCTGTGACAAGTTCCCCCGGGACTACCAGGGTCTCCCCATAGACTTTTTCCCCTGAAGAGGGGTCGCCGTTGGCTCTGAGGGCGGTTCTCAACCTGAGGACCACCCAGGGCAGCTGGTATTTCCAATTCTCAGAGGAGCGACGAGCCATGAGGGATGCCTTCAGAGAACTGTGGAACCTTTCCACCATTCTGTTGGCTGCAGGGTTGTAGGCGGTGGTGCTGTGGTGAGTGGTCCCTATTACGCGTGCCAGGCCGGTCTACAGCTTGGACAGGAAAGCGGGTCCTCTGTCTGGTATGTGGTCTGGGATACCGAACTGGCTGATCCAGCTGGAGAGGAGGGCTTTCGCGCACGCACTGGAGGTGGCTTCTTCTATGGGCGTAGCTTCGGGCCACCTGGTGGAGCGGTCGACGACTGTTAGAAGGTATTTGGCTCCTGATGGGGGAAGAGGACCCACTACGTCCATATGAATGTGCCCGAAGCATCTCTTTGGCTGGGGAAACTCGCTCACTCCAGATTCGGTGTGCATCCTAATTTGCTGGCCTGACACTGCATACACTGCCTTGCCCAGGCCATCGCGTTCTTCCGTGTGCCGTGCCAGACGAACTTCTCCATCAGCAGCCTGGCTGTTGTCCTTCCTGAGGGGTGGGATAGGCCGGGATGATGTCGAAGACCAGCCGACGTCTGGAGGCGGGCACCAGGGGGCGGGGGCGTCCGGTGCTAACGTCGCTTAGTAATGTTGATTCTCCTTCACCGAAGGGCATGTCCTTCCACTTCAGCGGTGTGATGGCTGTACGGTAGGCAGGGGACTCAGGGTCAGCAGCCTGTTCACGAGCGAGGTCCTCGTAGTCGATCCCGAGCTGTACTGAGTCGATCTCAATTCTTGAGAGGGCGTCAGCTACTGGGTTCTTCCTGCTGGGGAAGTATTTGACGGTGCAGGTGAACTCTGCGATGGCTGCGAGGTGCCGCTGTTGCCTGGAGGACCATGCATCCCCCAACTTCATGAAGGCATGTACCAGCGGCTGGTAGTCAGTCTAAATTGTGAAGGGCGTTCCCTCCAGGAGGAACTTGAAGTGCCGTACCGCCTAGTATGTTGCGAAGAGTTCCCGGTCGAAGGTGTTGTAACGGGACTCGGTGGGGCTTAGCCTCCTGCTGAAGAAGGTGACGGGCTGAGGGGTCCCCCTGATGACTTGCTCCAGGACAGCTCCGCAGGCAACATTGCTGGCATCCATCGTCAGCTGGAGGGGAGCGCTGGGCTTCTGGTGGGCCAAAGATGTTGCTTTGGCGAGGACAGCCTTTGTCAGGAGGAAGGCCTTCTGCTGCTCGGGGCCCCACACTAAGGACTTTGGACGTCCCTTAAGGACCTCCGTCAGGGGGGCCATGGTGTGAGCAATCCCTGGGATGAATCTTCTGTAGTAGTTAACCATCCCAAGGAATTTCTGTATGGCCCTGATGGAGGTAGGGGTGGGGAACTTCTCGACGGCTTCGACCTTCGACGGCATTGAGCGGAAACCCTCAGTGGATATCTCATGGCTCAGAAATTCCACCTTCTCGATGCCAAAAGTACACTTGTTGAACCTGATGACGAAGCCACTTTCCTGCAGGTGCTGCAGGACCTTCCAGATGTGTCGCAGGTGTTCCTCCCGGGATCTGGAAAAGATTAGGATATCGTCGACATAGCAGACGCAGAAGTCCAGGTCCCCCAGGATGCAGTCCACCAACATCAACCTCTGGAAGGTCGCGCCTGTGTTCCTCAGGCCGAAGGTGGAGAAGGTGAAGACTTAGGACCCGAAGGGCATGACAATGGTAGTTTAGGGGATGTCCTCCGGCGCTACTGGTACCTGATAATATGACTTTAAAAGATCCATTTTTCATATTATTTTGGCCCCGTGGAAAGAGGCCGTCAGGTCCTGCATGTTTGGCAGGGGGTAGTGGTCAGGCTCTGTTGAAAGGTTCAGCCGCCTGTAGTAGCTGCAGGGCCTCCAGGTGCCATCCACTTCTGCACCATGTGAAGGGGGGAGGCCCACAGGCTGGGTGCCTTCCTGCATATGCCCATCCTCTCCATCTCAGCGAAGGCCTTTTTGGCTTCCTGAAGGTGCTGTGGCGGAAGCCGTCGGAACTTTGCGTGCGTCGGGGGCCCTTCGTTTTGATGTAGTGGTATATCCCGTGCTTAGCAGGAGCCCCGGGCATCTGGCAGAGCTCGGGTTTGAAGACCTCCGGGAAATCCTTCAGGAGGGAACCGTACTGGTGGGGTGTGACGGAACAGATGGCAGGCTCCTTGGGGCCCAGCGACAAGGGCAGGGACTGGCAGGAGTCAGTGTCCAGCAGGTGTTTGCGGCCAATGTCGACTGCCAGTCTGAAGTGGGCGAGGAAGTCCGCCCCTAGGAGTGGGGTCCTGACGTCGGCAATTATGAATTCCCAGCTGTACCTCCGGCCAAGGATGGAGATCGACAGGAGCTTGGTGCCATAGGAGAGGATGGGGGACCCGTTGGCGGCTGTCAGGGAGGCATCGGGTCCGGGGGCTGTCTGCGGTCCTCTCTTGAGGGCGAAAACACTGAACGCATGGCTCCGGTGTTGACCAACATCATCCTGCCGGAGATGGTGTCGCAGACATAGAAACCTAATGGTAAGGGGCCCCTGGGTGTTTCTGCTGCTGCTGCTGCTGCCATGGCGGACTGTGCGGTTGGCCGCCGCCGCCGCCTCCGTTTTTTGAAGGGAAGAAAGGGCAGGGGGCTTCGCATCTCCGGGCAGCTCTCCTGAACCTCCGGTAGTAATAGCAAAGCCCCGGCCCCTACCTCTTCTACTGGTGGGACGGCCTTTTTGACGGCATTGACGGGCTCCGTGGTGGGGTCCTCTGGCAGGAGGCAGTTGGTGGAGTGTGCAGGCGTGGTCGCCCGCTTGGCCGCCTTCGTGGAATCTGTCAGTTGCTGCGCTACCCTGATTAGGTCCTCGACCGGCAGGGTACATGCATCCGTGATCTGCCCACGGACCTTCGGCAGTAGCTGCCGCAGGAAGATCTCCCTCGACAGGCTGATCTCTTTGTGCCTGCCGCTGCTGTCAGTCTCGGGGAGGAAGTCGTCCTAGAGGGCATGCCACGTTTCCAAGAGGTTCCCTCCTGCCGGAGGTTGAGGTCGAGGGCGCGGGCAGCTCTCTTGGAGACCGGCAGGGAGCAGGTCTCGATGAGAGTGGATTTGAGTTCTTGGAAGGTGGCAGGGACCGACGTTGTCATCAACCACAGGGCGATCTTCCTGTATATCTCCTCCGGAAGGGCGTTGATGGCGATGTCCACCTTCAACACCTCGTCCGTTAGGCCTGCTACCCTGAACTGCCCCTCGACCCTGTAGAACCAGGACGCTGCGTTTTCCCTGGTAAATGGCGGCAGCCTTATGTTAAGGGCCGTCTTTGGTTGGTCCGTCGGGGGGGTCATTGTGTGGGGGTGCAGGTACTGGTGTGGGGTGCAGGTACTGGTGTGGAGGTGCGCGTGGGGTTGCGAGAGGGAGGTGTCTACCTCCGAGAGGTTTGCGGTAATTTACTATAATATCCCTTAATTTTAGAGTACTCTTATCTAAAATTAAGGGATATTATAGTAGTAATTTAGGCAAACTCACCAAATAAGTTATGATACAGAGGAGGTGGAATTATTAGAGAAAACAGTAAAGCAGACAAATAAGTATGGTCTGACTGATGCTCTGGATGACTGACAGAAGCACCTCTAAATCAAACGATAGTGACTAATACAGAATCAGTTGGATCAGACATATATCTTATAAATAAGTAATCGCCATTTCTCAGTCATTCGACAAGGCCCTTAATTCTAAATATAAGAAGCAATTAAGAAATATAAATTTCCCTTTTAATGACTGCTTGTAATGACACAGTTCTTCAATACAGAGAAGTAAACAAAACTATTTTCTATACTGTAAAACATCTCAAGCATCTTAAAACAGATCATACTAGACGAGGTCTAAAACCTGAAATATGAATCTGGATCGCCCATGGTGCGTGATTTGCCGTGGTATCTAGATCTGAAAACAATTCTAGAACCTAATTTCCCCTCGATTGCCGAACATTTACGTGCAATGCCACCTGCTGCCGGGCGATTAAAAATTGGCATTTCAAAAGTATTATTTTCAGCAGTTCTTAAGATGACTGACACCTCAGGCTACTGTTATGTAACATTGCTGGAGTTCAATATACAAAAAGATACCATAAATCGTCGAAAGATGAAACTCTTAAATCAAAGCAAATTGAATCTTGGGTGAGTTTTGAGAGTCAGTGCCAATTGACCAGTTGCAATATCCCGTCCGAGTACTGACTGAGAACTTAACGTTATTGGTGCCTGTTCCTCAAGACTCTCTCAATGACAGAAAGCCTTGCTGATGGCACACACACTCATCTTGGCGTGTTTTATTCCGTGTTGAAGCTGTGTGACGGACGAGAGGGCTCTCGAGTCGGGGGAATCTCATTCCTTAGGTTCGAATCCAAATGGGTCTATACTCTTTCTCATTATCCCTTCAACCTCTTTCAGGTTTCATTATCTTTTTTCCACCTTCCTGTCCAACCTTTCTAACTTCATCCCCAGGAACAGGTACCATTGCTGGAATTGGAGTTCAGTTTCATAAACAATGGCTGGACCAGAGAGATATCAACATACTATAATCTTATTGATAATTCGGGGGCAGGATGATCTGTTAGAGCTTACTCATGGATTCCAGGGGTGAGTTAGCTTCTGGAGATAGGACTCATGGCATTCTGTCCGTTTTGCCCAGCAAGATCATCAGAGTGGGGAGAACTGCTTTCATATATGCTGTCAGCCCCATAGAGCGAGTTTGTCTTAAACTTAAGCCACCCTAATCATGTTGGTGCCATCCCTTTGGGGCAGGATATAGGGGTAGACATTTGGAAGCCAGCTCTTATTGGTGTCACTGGTGAAGGAAATGGGCTCCAGGAAAGGCTAGTGGTTCATTTTCACGTCTTTTTTTTTACTGTATTATCTTTGTGGAAATGCCCGAGTAACCCCATCTACCTCTAGACTCGCTGGCAACCACCTGGCACAGGTAACGACGTCTGGCGATACCAAGATGGAAGTACAACTGGTGGAAATAGAATATTTGATAAAAGGAGCTATCCATTCCAACGCGCTACGCAGGAAACAACAAAGAAGAATATGGTAACAGCTTGAAAGGCCTATTGTATCTGGAAAGATACGTTGGTGCCAAATGAAAACAAAAAAATACGGAAAACCTCTCTCGACTGAAGCCAAAAATGACCTGCAGGTTATGCTGTTAAATTTTAAACCATCTTAAGATCATGAGATTACCTTTGTGAGGTCATACGCTTCCTTTTATCCGGGCAGAGGAGCTATTTATTCAGCGGAATTGTAAGGTTTCTGATAAAATTTTAAATGTGTGCCTTGAGAATGTATTCAGGTAAACTAAATGGACAAGTTAATGCAATTCTTCCAACATTCATGCAAATATCTGCCAGAATTCATTAATATTAGACATCTGAATTTTAATGCAATAATTCACAAATTAAGACCAAAGCGATGCTTCAAGTGCTTCGAATAGAGCCTTTTGTAGGAAAATTTGGAAAGAACTGCTTCAAATACTCAGACATCTGAATTTTAATGTAATAATTCACAAATTAAGACCAAAGCGATGCTTCAAGTGCTTCGAATAGAGCCTTTTTGCAGGAAAATTGGGAAAGAACTGCTTCAAATACTCAGTGGAAATGTCTGCCATTATTGGTGTTCAAATATTCCCTATTTCCACTGTGAGGAAGACCACTTACCTGTCAACTCTTACTCAACTTCGACTTCGGGGGGACTTAGTTGAAATAGTGCACAACGAATATATTAGTAATGGTTGAGTACTGTAGAAGATTATTGGTGCTAACAAGCCGCCAGAATTATACTATGCGAAAAGTTTCACTAGAATTACAAGAAATAATTCACAGCAATCACCTCACAATCATGATGATGCTAAGTATTTAACTATGGTGGCAAAATATAAAACCTCTGTAACTTAGGGAATTCCTTTTCCTCTTCTCAAAAAGTCAGCCGTATCTGCTGTTCCTCCCACCTCCAACAAGTGAACTGTCACTTCCAGAAACCACCCGGACATTCACTAGCTACCTAAGATGGTTTTTGCTTTTACCAGAGGGGAAACTAGAACACGTCCACATCTCCCCAAGGCAATAATAGCCTGCTAACAAAACACCTGTACGTTGCCCTCAATGAAAACTCCTCCCCGGCAAAAAAAAAAAGCCGTAAATGCATTACCCTCTGCTTGAAGAAATGTAAATAATTCAGCCCGAGGCCATTCACGCTCACCAGTCAGACATATGGACACACAAAAGCAGTATTCCAGCTTCTTCAGAGAAACTCTGTATTCTTACACTGGACCGTAAATTATCCAGTGGAAAAACAGAACTTCCCTGTCAATTGAAAAAATTGGGAACTCAAATTCTCACCACCCATAATTCATTGATTTTTCAGTGGCACTGCGGAGGTCTCAGATCTCGATATGATCAATTGAAGGTAGCCTATTGTTGAATCCTATACTACATGACCTCAAGAAAAACAAGCAACCACTTTTATAATCTAGACTAAATTATTCTTCTTCCACTTTATGCTACCCATCAATGAAAAAACAACGGCGGAGCTAGTGTAATTGTAAAAAAAAAAATCTCTGCAACATAAGCCATTAATACTTGGATACTGAACTACAGGCCATGGCCACTGAATTAATTTCTAAAAAGAAATTTTCGGTCTGCTCAAAACTTCATGCACAGATGGAAACATTTAGCTGATCAGCTTCCACCTCCTTTCCTCTTGCCAGAATGTTTCAACGTCCATAACACTAAGGGGTGAAACTTTCGCTGATAAAAGAGGCAGGACAATAAGAGCGCCTCATTAATTCTAAGCATCTCTCCTTCATGAATGACTGTTCCCAGTAATTGCTCTCCAGATGTTGTCCTTGACTATAAATGGTCAGTACTCACTTAAAATCGGCAGCCAACTCTCCAGAATTGTCCGCTCCAAAGTGGAGGGCAAAAACAAGTTGACAGGGCAAACAGAGTCATTAAAATATATCGCAAATTTGAATCCTTTTGGGAAATATATTAGGGCATACAAGTACCTGATTGACAAAATTGTTAAGTGTTAACGATTCATTTAACCCTCAAGTTCATCCTGGAAGGCGACAGTCCACCCAGGTGTGATCTTAGCGATATCCCCCCCTTGCAGTAAAACAAGTTGGTGGGTTGTCTCAAATATGAAGAGGAGAGAAGGCAACATAATATTTCAGGTTCCATAGGACATGCTTAGAATGAAAGACGTTGATACTGATAACGTCACGGACTTTTCAAAAACCGTATTGATATTTTTGTATATTTAACCATTGTTATAGGTTAAGTCAAATAATTACTTTGTCAATTTTATCGTGTAACTTTTTGGTTTTTTATCTCTGCACTGAATAACCAACCGAACGGTTCGTGTGCCTGTTCCTCAGACCAAACTTTCATGTATGGGTTCCTCAAAACCTCGCAAAGACTGTCTAGAATGCAGTGCAGCATTAACAACAGAAATTGTTTGGAATTATAATGTCAGTCAACAGTTAAGTCGTTGACAAATCTCTCCGAGATATTTTGTCAACCTACAAAATTTTCAGTTTATTCCAGCATTCGTTTGGACTGATTTTTAATTCATGACGAGATGTTATATTTTATTCCATAAAAACAAACCCTTCAATCAACTTGAATAGTTGAGAATTTCGAAAGTGATCTAGTAAGACTATATAAAAATAAACGAAAACTGCCATCCTCATCTGGGAAAGCTCACGCACAAAAGAAATTTACAGGCTAAGAACCAAATGCAAATACACCACGCATAAAATGTTGGAATAGAAAATAGAATTTAGGCCAAAGGCCAAGCTCTGCGACCTATGAGGTCATTCAGCGCTGAAAGGGAAACTTTGAGTAAGGAGGTGTGAAAGGTTTAACAAGAGGGAAACCTCGCAGTTGCACTAGTTAACAATTTTTAGAGAGGGTGAAAAGTCAGATGGAAGAAAGAGACTATGAATGGAGGTACAGTAAAAGAAATGAAAGAGGTTGCAGCTAGGGGCCGAAGGGACGCTGCCAAGACCCTTAAGTAACGCTTACAGTACACCACGTGAAGTGCACTGGCCCCCCTACGGAGAATAAGATGTTAGTTGGTTTCACCCCGAGGTCCAAATGAGTCTCTCGTCCCACCCACTTACCACACTCTTGGCAAGGGCCCCGTTCAGGCATATGGCTGCTTCATCTAAAATTCTAAACCAACCAAGCAACCAATAAACCTACACACACACACAAAATATATATTTAATGCAAATACTCTCACATTTGCAGAGCTACCCTTGTTAAGTGCTTTCAAGATGATGGCCAACGCGGAATATCCCATCTAGTTCTGGGAGTTATTCGGGAAACTGTTAGAATCAAGTTTCTCATCAAAATGAAAGAAATTGAAGAACTGTATTCAAGTTCAAACCCGACGAGTCTAATAGGTTTGCTGGGTACAACGACAAAGTGGAAGTTTTTGCCGATATACCAGCGTCTTAGGCGCCTCTTCCAATATCTGCTTGCCTCCCCCATTTTGAACATTCTGAACACAATATAAGACAGAGTTATTCCAAGGTCGTAAGATCACAGAGCCCTGACAGGCTTTTGTGGGTTTCGAGACAGGTGCACTACGTTACAGCCCACATTAAGTGTACCAAATTCTTAACGATGCGCTTAATTACATCAACGTGAAAATGACCAAAGAAAAAATCAGCAACCGTTGGCGGTCATGATTGGATTGAGTTCTCATTTGATCGAGACGTCGCGTGATGTTGAAATAATACCTTACAAAAGGAAAGAACCCATCACTCTCGACACTTGCTAGCAGTCGTTAACTCTTTTAGACAATTAACAAGGCGGTTTGACTCACTTTCCTCCTGTCGGGAAGTGAACAGGTGTTACAACTAATGGAAGAACTGATGCAAAAATGTACAAGGACTGGGTGATACGTTTCTACCACTGATTTCTAAAACATAAATTTTCGTCCCTACGCGTCACAGCAACTACACTGGACATTCAATAAGATCGCATGTCTTCAAGTGAGGTGTCAGATCATTTTCAAAGTGAATTCTTATGCAGATGCTACAAAAGATTTTCGTAATGATTAACAGCTTTAAATCAAAAGAGGCAACATGATGACGACATTCTCCCGATAACGGCGTAAGCAGTAAATTCTGTTAAGAAAACTGACGTGTACTTTTGCACGACGTATAGAAATTTTACACTAGCTACAAAAAAAAAAAAAAAGTTAACCCAAACTGATACGTAGAATTCTTTTTAAAAATATGAGATTTTACATAACACTTATTAAATCAGAGTCATTTACCACAACGGACATTCAATGAACAAAACACAGTTAAGCAAAATTTGTACGCTTGGGAGTTCGACAGAAAATTAAATATGAGCATAACGATGCTAAGCTTTCTCGACACACTACATATAAAAATTCAACGGCATCGTAAATATCACAGAAAATCTTAAGGCTTTGATTGTCCTTCCAAAAGCCTCTCTTTACGAACAGGAATACCCATTAATCTAAAATTTACCACGTTGAGCGTTCAGTATCACAAGGAATACAAATTACCAAAGTATCGTCGAGGTCATTAGATTCGTAAAGCCGTAGATGTCATTAACCAGAAATTGTAAAGGAGTTTTAATCTAATGCCACGTCACGAAAACATCAGCGTCTAGCAGACCTGACTCCCCATCACTTTCCCGACAACAGAACTTCAATTACTGGTGGTCTTATTATGTTCAATTACCTCCCCCACCAGCCACTTGGAAGACAACATGACTTGTATGCTTTTATTTCTCTACATTCCTGTAGATTAGAATTGAAAAACAACTAACTTCGCGTGTTTGTTACACGTATTGTAAGGGCGAGAAATGGCGCCTCTCCCCCTTGTGTTTCCCTTTCCAGATGTACATTAATCACGTCGTGCATTTTACCTGTCTTTATTTCAGATTCTTTGTGTACCTCGTCTCGTGCATCATTGTACGGCCTTTCTGCCGATATGTGTATCTACCTCTTAGATGCCATGTAACAAATGTTATACATATTTTTATGCTTGTCAGAAAACACAAATCATGTATGGACGCAGCGGGGGGGGGCGCTTGGGTCGCCTGCTACCTTTCCTATCGAGAATAATCAAGAGTCCGTGCTGGCACAAGGCCAGCTAAATCTAAAACAACAACAACATAATAAAGAATCAGTCTTTCACTCCTGACTTTTCTTGAAGCCTCACAGTATAAACATACACAGTACAAGTGTATGACGTTATATAAACTGAAGTAACCAGAATTACGTATTGTGAGATTCAATACGACAGGTCTGGGTGTGGCTGCTTTATTTTGTTGTTTTAGATTTAGCTGGCCTTGTGCCAGCACGGGCTTTTGCTCCTAGAGCAGCCCGTAACTCTATGTTGATGATGAGTCTGTGAGATGGGTAGGTTAATGAAAACTTTATTATGATACATGAAAGTGATTTTGGTGGGGGTCATTTATTTTTCGGAAGCCAGGTATACATTGAGGAATGCGGGCGGAAAGGTGGTCACCGACCATATCACGCATTTGGGCAAGAATTTGTGTTTGTCAGATGACGTATAAATGAGGATAATTCATATAAATGAGAATAATTCGCGTTACAATAAACGTACAAAAGTGGCTGCATACATCGGCGGGAAGGCCGGACAATAATACGTATGGAGAGATATATAAAAATATGAAATAACAGGGAATATACATGACGTGATTAATGCAGAAAAGAAGAGGCGCTTGACGCCTTTACAAATACTCCCCCCAAAAAGACAATGATTACAGAGATAATTACTGGATGACAGGATAATTATACATGGAGGCGCTGGGGGAGCGGGAAGATCTTCCACAACGCGGCCTCTGGGGTGCCCACGGCCCCTCCTTTGGGGGACGGCAGGTATGTACGCGGGCGCGTTTTGAGGGGGGGACCCTGGGACGTCTGCCTGCCTCCTCTCGGATTCCGCTGTCTAACAGGAATGCTGGTTTCAGCCTGTCGATGGAAACCCAATCTTCCTGGCCATGGATGTCGATGAGATACGCCTTGGGGGTCCTGTCGATGACTCAGTAAGGGCCCCTGTAGGGCCCGGTCAAGGGCCGGTGACGGGCGTCTATCCTGACAAAGACGTAAGAGCAGGAATCCAGGCCGGCTGGGCTGTAGGTATTGGTTCTGTCCATGAAGGTCTTATGGCAAGGCGTGAGCTTCTGTGCTAGTTCTGTGCCGTCGGCTGATGGCGGGAAGAATTCCCCTGGAACAGCTAGTGTTTCTCCGTAGAGTTTTTCTGCAGGGGACACATTGCCATCTGCCCTCGGTGCGGTGCGGAGACCCAGCAGGACCCAGGGGAGCTGGGCCTTCCAGTTTTCGTTGGTGCAACGTGCCATTAGAGCTGCCTTCAGTGAGCAGTGTGCCCTCTCTACCATGCCGTTTGCTGCGGGGTTGTATGCCGTCGTGCTGTGAAGTTTCGTACCATCAGGCGTGCCAGGGAGACCCAGAGTTCTGACAGGAATGCTGAGCCCCTGTCAGTAGTAATGCTGTCTGGCACCTCGAAGCGGCTGATCCAACTGGAGAGGAGGGCTTCTGCGCAGGATGCTGTTGATGCCTCCTCCATAGGTGTCACCTCTGGCCAGTGAGTGGAGCGATCTATGACTGTCAGGAGGTACCCGGCGCTCCCAGACTGCAGTAGAGGCCCAACGACGTCTATGTGGATGTGGCCGAAGCGCCGACGAAGTTGGAGGAAATCACCAATGCCTAATTCTGTGTGCCTTGTGATCTTGCTGGTTTGGCATGGGATACAGCTCCTCGCCCACTGGCGGGCGTCCTTCCTGATGCCATGCCACACGAGAACTTTTCTGTCATCAGGCGCGCCGTTGTACGCCCTGATGGATGGGAGAGGCCGTGAATGATGTCGAACGTCTTATTCCTCCTCGAATAAAGCAACAATGTGTCAAGTTTCAGGAGGACACTCAGTATCTAGAACACTACCAGGAAATCCTGAAGGATCAGGAGGATAGGAGATTCATAGAGAGAGTGGAATATTTCAAAACTGAGGAAGACTGTCATTTCTTGGCACATCATGGTGTTAAAAGGGACAGTGCAGCAACCGCTATTAGGATAGTATTTGACTGTTCAGTCAGACCGGGGAAAAGTGGGTTAAGCTTGAATGATTGTTTGTGGACGGGACCACATATAATTGCCAACCTACTCAAAGTTCTACTACAGTTTAAAACAAAATCATTTGCCTATATTAGTGACATACAGAAGGCACTTTTAATAGTGCAACTTAGGGAAGAAGATAGAGACTATAGTAGATTTCTATGGTTGGAAGACCCAACAAACCCTAACAGTAAATTGTTGGTGTATAGGTTTCGAGTTGTTGTATTTGGAGATTCATGTTCTCCCTTTCTGCTGAATGCAACAATTAAGAAACACCTATCTACAGTAGAAGGTGACATAGAAAGGATAAAAAGAGGACTATATGATGATGATGAACTGGTAAATTTTTTCTTTGAAGCAAATAAGAAATTTGCACAGGCATATTTATATCTGAAGGAATGGACGAGTAATAATGACTCGCTGCAAACTATTGCCAGAGCACATGGAATTAGTGCCAGAGAACAAACAACTCATAAGGTCTTAGGTCTGAACTGGGACAAAGAGAAAGATACCTTGACATTACATCCTACTCAGATAAATAAGTCCAGCCAGATTAAGAGAGAAGTGTTAAGAACTGTTGCACAGATTTACGATCAATTGGAAGTACTTCTGCCTGTTACTATTAGGGTAAGGACATACCTGCAGAATTTGTGGCAGCAACAACTGGACTGGGATGAACAACTCCCAGACCCATTACAGAAACAATGGGTTGAGTTATCCGAAGACTGGGAAGAATGTCTTGATATTTCCTTTTCTAGGAATACTAACCTAGGAGAGGGGGACTCCCTACACATATCCTGCAATACCAGTGAGTTAACATGTGGTTGTGTAGCCTATAAAGTTAAGAACAAAAACTCTTCTTTAATGGTGGCAAAGGCAAGAGTAGTGCCCATTAAAGAATTAACTGTTCCAAAACTTGAGTTGATGGCATTGTTGCTACCAGCAAGAATGGCCAGATTTATCAAAGAATCCTTTCAGAAGGATGAGTTTGCTGAACTGTTTGTTTGGTCAGACAGTAAGGTCACCCTAAGTTGGCTAGTATCGGAAGGCATTTTCCATGTATTTGTGAAAAATAGAGTACAGGAGATAAACTCTTTAATTCCAGAGGTGGTCCTGTCCTATGTGCCTACAGATTATAATCCCAGTGGCTGATCGACACATGGGAAAAGGACAGAAATGATCTTGGATAGTTCTTTCTGGTGGGAGGGACACCCCCCCTCTTGGTTAAAAAATTCCTCTTGGCCTGTAGATAGGTCATGGGTTGGTGGATCACTTGTCCAGTGTAGGAGAGAGAGCATTTTGGTCAATACTGTAGGGGACAACCTGAATAGTGATACTCTCTTGCTGAATTGGGAAAGATTCAGCAAGCTAAAAAAGTCTACAGGACCACAGCTCAGATCATACAATTTTTGAATAATTGTAGTTCTACCAATATGAAGAAATATGGTGAACTGACCTTGGAAGAACTCCAAGAAGTAAGGAATAAGACTATTGCCCTCATGCACCAGGAATTTTCCGACAGGAATATGAGAGTTTGATGAAATGGGTAAGAAAACCATAACTGGCTCTTGTACACCAGTCGAATCTTTACCTGGATAACGGGGTAATAAGGTGTAAGGGTAGACTAGAACATACACAGTTACCTGAAGCCACTAAATTTCCTATACTACTGCCAAAGGGTTGCTATGTTACTTGGGTAATTATTAAAGAACATGATGCTAGTGCTCATATGGGTGTAAATGCAACTGTGGCGAGTGTCAGGCAGAAGTTCTGGATCCCACAGATAAGGCAACTAAATAAGAGTATATTACACCATTGTGTTATTTGTAGAACACAAGGGAGGCCATATAGGCCCAATATAGTTCCTCCATTACCCAAGTTCAGGGTGCAATGTAAGCAACCCTATAACACCGCAGGTTTGGACTACACCGGCGCATTATGGGTTAAGGGAAAGGGACAGATCCCTGAGAAGGCTTATATCATCTTATTTACGTGCCCGATAACCAGAGGCACACATGTAGAACTAGTTGATAACCAGTCCTGTGACTTGTTCCTCATGAGATTTAGAAAGTTCTGCAGTAGTAGTAGTTTCCCAGCACTTATGTTGAGTGAAAATGCCACCATGTTTGTAGCAGCATCAGAGTATCTTAGGAACATGTCGGAGAATCACAGGGTAAAGGAAAATCTGTTAGATATCAAGTGTAACTGGAAGTTCATTCCAGCGAGAGCACCATGGTTTGGTGCCATATGGGAAAGACTGCTAGGACTTCTTAAGCCATGCCTAAAAAAGATCGTAGGCCAAGCCTCACTAAGTTTTGAAGAACTGACCTGTGTACTAGTAGAACTAGGAGGAGTCATCAATGATAGACCATTAAGTTTCACACCCAAGGATTTTAATCAACTGGAAATTTTGACCCCTAACCATTTGATTCTTGGAAGAAAGCTTCAAGTCCTTCCCAAGAGAAGTAGTAAATTGGGAAGAGATCTCTGGTGACCCTACCTATGGATGGAGAGAGTTCACAGAGAAAAATTCCTGTAAGTATCCAGGTTGTGCAACAACCTGTGGAAAAGATGGGAGAGGGAGTATTTAACAACACTAAGTGAGACCCATTGAGCAGGAGCGATGCATGGCTCTTGCCCCAGGATAGGGGAAGTAGTCCTCATTCATGACGAGGGGCCATGGAGCAAGTGGAAGTTGGGCCAAGTGATTGAGTTACATATGGGGCGAGACAAGGTCCCAGGAGTGGCTACTCTAAGAATGGACCATAGCCAGCTCATGAGACTTGTAATTAAGTTAGACCCCTTAGAGCTGTGGCACGAGATATGGGAAATTAATCCTGGGACAGCAGACATTCAGTCAAGCACCTGCCCGAGAGAAAGACTGCTCAAATAGCTGCAGAAGCCAGAAAGGCATTGCTAAGAACAGGACTATTATAAATTATGTAGGCATAAGCTTTTCTCATGGGGGAGTAAGTCAAAACTCCGACAAGAGAGATTGTACTTTTCCACAAGTTGTGATATAGTTTTGTGTTTTCCTTATGTACGTAAAGTGGAAATGCATACTATGTGGAAGAAGGATATTATGTTTTGTTGTCTTTGTATTTAGTTGTGAAAAGCATTGCGTTTGGCTGTTTCATGTATTTTATTGTAAGTATACGTGTAATAGTGTTTAAGTATCAGTCATTGGTTGTTTGTTGGTTTCATTGTTAGTCAAACGTTTGACGTTGGTCAACGACGGTCATGAAGTCAGTCTCGTTACAGCTCTGGTGCAGTGTATTTGTATTCCTAGACCTCCCTCCCTCTTAACGACTTCTCAATTGTTCCATTTTATGCTGAATTCCCCATCTGCCAAAACGCTCTCCATATTCCAAGCAAACTGAAAAACAAGGACCTAACGCCTGAATTGACACAAGGTTCAAGTAAAGGGAACTGCGCACCTTGGACCTGTGCAAAAAAATGTGGGAATGGAAGCCATAAAAGGAGTAGGTCAGAAGTCAAAGGAAGCAGATTTTGGCAGATCTCTATCGAAAGTAGACTCATCACAATTTGCTGAGCGGCCAACAGCCGGCATCCCCACAAAGATCCACTCTGTCCTTTGTTGACTGAATGTGTCGCATTAGTGCCAGTCGTTGGTGCCCTTATTAACAAGGATTCCAACAGGCTCTACATTCAAGACTTCTTGTCCCAGGAATTCAGGTGCTGTGTGGTTTTGGACAGTTATTTTGGCAACACCTTCTCCAATTGTATTTCCTACTGCTCATTGTCTCCCTTCCACCGTTATCCCTATGGTAAGGGGTTGGTTGCCTGATGCTCCTTCTCCACTGCCTTCTATCAAAAGCATCATCCTCCACCAAACCTTTTCTCTCCATATCTTCCTTCTTTTTATCTCGCCATCTAATTCTCTGTCTCCCTCTCAATCTTCTTCCTCTAACAGGTTCTTCCCAAGCCCTCTTCACTCCCTCCTTGTCATCCATCCTTAACACATGCTCATAACATCTCAAACGTGACCCTCTTATCACCTCTGTTATCTTTACTAAGCCTGCTCTTCTTCTTATTTCATCATTTTCCAATCTCTCAAGCAGCGATATTCCCATAATCCACCTCAGCATTCTCACCTCTGTTCTCTCAAGGTTTGCTTCCTCGTTTCTTCTTAGAACCCATGTTTCTGATCCGTACATTAACACTGGTCTTATTGCTGTGCTATTGGTCTTGACTTTTAGCTTGATTGGCATTTTCCTATCACTTACAACTCCAGCTACATCTCTCCACTTCCCCATGATGCTTTTATCCTACTGTCCACTTCAGCCTCTCATCCTCTCTTGTGGCTTTAAGTAGATCCTAAGTATTTAAACTTTTCCACCTGTTTTATAATCGAGCCTCTTCTTTCTTGTATTACTATTCTGACTATCTTCCCTAATGCTCACTAAAAGCTCACTAAAACCTCTGTTTTATTCACATTCACCCTTAAGCAACCCCTCTCTAAAGATTCCTGCCACTCTCCAACCCTTCTTTGTAGGTCCTCCTCATCCTCAGCAGTATTCGCCAGATCATCAGCGTACAACACTTCATTCCTGATCTCTTCACTCAACCCATCCATGACCAGCACAAACAAGAATGGGCTTAATGCTGACCCCTGGTGCAATCCAACACTAACTTCAAAGATTTCTGTTTCCCCATCTGCTTTTATTACTTTTGTGCGCCTCTTCTGATATATCATGTTGACCAGCCTAACAAACTTTTCTGGGGCTTTCCTCTTCCTCAAACACCAAAACATCACTTCTCTTGGGATTCTATCGTATGCTTTCTCCAGGCCTATAAATGCATCATGCTTAAATATAAATGCTTACTTATAAAGTATTGCAGGTGCTGGTAAGCAAATCTTTCAAGCTAACTTTTAATAAGTTCATCTCACAGCAGACACCTTTTAGCAACTTATACATAACTCTGATGTCCAAAAAGAGAGGACGGTTGAGAGAGAAAAAAAGTTATATACTTCAGGCTTTTGTAGACATTCACACCCGAAAAAGGCGTAAAATGTCTACTTGTAGGGGGAGCTGCTAAGTGTTTATGAAAAATAAACACTCTTACTTTTCCCCTCTGCTTTTAACATTTTTACTTCCCAACAAATAAATATCAAGCTGCCCACACAAGATGCAAATAGGCCTCCTTTGGGCCACATCTCGTGCATTTATCGATTTGCAATGGCTACTGTTCTTCCTAGACCTCTCTCCCTCTTAACGACTTCTCAAATTGTTCCATTTCCTGTTGAACTCCCCTACTACCAAAATGCTCTCCATATTCCAGACAAACTGAAAAACAAGGACCTAACACCTAAATCAACAGATGGTTAGAGTAATGGGAACCACGCATCTTGGACCAATGCCAAAAATGGCAGGAACTGAAGGCATAAAAGGAGTAGGTCAGAGGTCAAAAGAAGCACATTTGGGCAGATCTCTATCGAAAGTAGAATCCTTACTGTGTGGTTTTAGACAGTTATTTCGGCAACACCTCCTCCAACAGTATTTCCCACTGCTCATTGCCTCCCTGGCAATTCTCTTAAACGTCTTAACACATTGGTGCTCCATCACTTGTCTTAAATTGCTCATAAGTATCACCCCCAGTTTGAATTATATTTTATCTTGAATGGCTCCTCCTCTCAGCCATCAGCGCTCTAAGTTAACTTTAACCATTGCTGTAACAACGCGAAGTGATCGTATGCTTTCCTATATTGTAGAATAGGTGCATGTACTGCTATGTCTCTCTACTGTACCATGGTGCCCCCCTTCCATCAGGGCCCAGGTTCAAATCTCCGGCTGGCCAATGAAGAATGAGAGGAATTTGATTCTGGTGATAGAAATTCATTTCTCTCTATGTGGTTCGGATTCCACAATAAGCTGTAGGTCCCATTGCTAGGTAACCAATTGGTTCTTAGCCACGTAAAATAAATCTAATTCTTCCGGCCAGCCCTAGGAGAGCTGTTAATCAGCTCAGTGGTCTGGTTAAACTAAGATATACTTATGCCATTCACTCCAGAGTTCACGATAAGAATCTTGTCCGTAACTTATCTGACCTCTACGTTGGGTGTGACTATCAGAAAATTCTCGACTTTGAAAAGCGTCTAGAGCAAGCCGTCATTCAAGAATCAATTCGATGGGTGGATTTTGCTTGCCCGATTTTGTCAAAAAAAAAAAAAAAAAAAAAAAGGTGTGAACATCTGGTTTGCAGTCAACAACACTGACCTCTTGGTAGACACTCCCACTGGACAAAACACATTCCATGGCACGCTTAATGTTATCAACAAGAGGGCAGAGGACGGTGTCCCAATCAATGATCCCCTTGTTCTTCCAGAAAAGCTGCAGTCTCTTGAGCGGCTCTCACTGGATATCTGTTACCTGAATGAACCTGTCATCAAAAAGAAGCCAATATGCTTTGAGGAATACCAGATTGGCAAACGAAAACGGACACTGGGAGATTTCACTGAAACATGGGCATTGACAAGTTACTTTGTATCTAAAAACCACTTGGACAATATCAACTCTAATTGTCCAGTAGAAGTAGCAGATCATCCCATAAACAAACAGCAGAGACAACCCTGTGGTCAACAACAAAGTGAAGACAGCCAATGCCAACATCTGGCACAAGATCGCCACGAAGACGATCAAGAGAACTGATGAACAAACGACAGAAGATCAGACGACGGCAGACATTCAACATGAAAGCCACTCAGGAAGTCTAGTCATCAAAACTAAACACTGTCATACAACAAAGCTAGATGTAATGCCCACCTGGGCAGCAACAAAATCTCTGCTGAGATCACAGTCATCATCTCATCATAAATTGACCAACACTGAAGTAATTGCTCCACTCTACAAAACATCACCCACAGACTATGGTACATTGTACACTGTCCTGGCACTGACTCAGGGAATTTCTAGTGTAGTGGTTGGTCCTGAGAGGAAAACCATCATTACTTTGGACCTGGATCTATACAGCCGTGCCCTCCAGATTCAACAGTCAGTTGTCAATAATAACTGGGTTCTCCATGCAGGTGCACTGCACATCGTATTTTCTGCCCTTCACAGCCTAGGAAAAACAGTGGATGGGAGCGGCATTGACACCTGCGCAGTCGAGAGTGGTACATAAACTTCTGCAGCCCTTCAGGGAATTTACAATGGCAAAGCTTACAGCCGTGGTATCGAGTACTACATCACAACATGTCTGGCCATCATGATGATGAAGTTTGATGCGATGTTTGCTATCATCCCACCTGGAGCACTGCCAGTCAAATGCTCTGATTTCAAGAGTGCTCTCCATGAAAGTTAAGGACACACAGTCCTTGCATTCAGAAGTGTGCACTAAGTATGAGGGCGAGGACTCTAGAGAACTAGCGCAGTTCCTCATCCAGTACCTGGAACAGGTTGAAAGTCTTCTAAGTCTCATCAGTGCCTGTCGATCAGGTGACTGGGAAGGCTATCTAGTAGTCTTGGAGAACTTCACTATACAGCATTAGCTATGATTCTAATGCTTACAATAGGTCCAGTGTTGTTGTGATTTAGTTTGTCTTCTTTTCTTGTCGATACTATCGGCCATAGTGGTGCAATATGTAGTATTTTACATTATGCACTATTGCAATCCTTTGTTCTGGTCATTTGTACTTGTCACATGATGGTGCTGTGTGTTTGTTGTCATGTACGGAAAGCATTTACATTTGATAACATGAAGGTTACTTGTTTATTAAACAGATCACTTCTAGCTCAGTATTTGACAATGTGGTTGAATAGGTTGCGTGAATTGTCACATTATAATTTACATAATGTAATCCTGGTAATTTTTTTTAGCAAAAATAAATAGTTTTGTTTACGTGTATGGATGGCTTATTTTCCCCAAAACTAAAGGTTTGTTAAGAAAACAACTGCCTCATTCACTTTGTCATACATGAAAACCCTGAAACGGAGGTGTTACATGACCAGGTTTGTAAGATTGTGACAAACTTGTCGATCGTACCGTGTTGGGTACCGTTTCCACACTGTCCGGGTCACTCATACGCAGAAAATTAATTATATTTATTACTTCCAGTCTACTCAGTTGTTCACAAATGGATTCAGTATCTTCAAAAACCCCTAAAGCCATCCAAAAATCATCGAAATCGAATAATTATTAGCTGATTTGAAAATGTGAGTACTGGGACCCCCGGGACAAAAGGGCCTCCCATGGGGATCCGGGGTCGAAAAATTTGGCCCCCTCCACTTTCCACAGTATACACCCAAATGAACTAGAATATGCAATAAAATCAATTTTGACAGCGAAATCCTTCCTGAGCTGTTTTTCTGACGAAGTCATACCGCACTATAATAACCGATGATCAACAACACTTCCTGTGACCAATCAAAGTCTGAGCCCTCCAGAATACACAACCTAGTCAAAAGGTAAATGAACCTAATAAATATTTCATAAGCCCTTTTAAAACTACAGCTGAACACATGGTATCACGCAGGCTTTTATGGAAAGCAGGACCAATGTATCATTAGGCATATACTTACACACTAACTACACAAGCCAAGAGCGTCATAGACGAACTTTAAGTAATGGATAGTAGGAGGCTCACGATTTTTCTTTACTTAGACTTATGAACTAGCTAGTACTCATCCCCTTAGGTCCTAAATAGTATCAAAGCTAACCTTCTCGCATGAACTAAAGAATCTTAAACAGAGCCGAGAGGTTAGTTGCATCTTTCGAAGGGCCATTTTCAGCTCTAATTTTTTTTAACTTGCTAGTTAGTGCATTAGTTTTCATTAATGACACGTTCACTGAACTTTGAGTAGAGAGACAAATAGTCCAACACACCTAAATCACAAACGTACCAGTAATCAGGACTAAATTAAAATTAATACCTACCTGAATGTCACAAAAGCCTTTAAATTATTTTTCCTCCCCGCCAAGAAAAATTCCTTTGTTTATCTGGATTCGGTTGCTTAACTTTGATCCATTCTTTAACAACGGTAAGAACATTTAGTTCCTCATTCGTATCCTCGATGTCATTTATGGATTAGCAACAGTTGGTGTCTCCCTCATATAGCTTGGACTTGACTCCAAGTCTCTCCAAAACATTGATAATAGCTTGGACTTGACTCCAAGTCTCTCCAAAACATTGATAATAGCTTGGACTTGACTCCAAGTCTCTCCAAAACATTGATAATAGCTTGGACTTGACTCCAAGTCTCTCTAAAACATTGATAATCTGATGCACATTGGCTTGTTATCTACGCGTCACCTACTGTACTCCCAGATAGTATAAAACATGGTGGAAAACCTTGGGGCGCCGTGTTTAGTACTAGGCCCTCCGGGATCAAATTATAATATACACTCATTTCTATATTGCCTGGTCGACAATTTATATTGATAAACGATATCTTCGTGAGGCCGTCTACATTTACCATACCGGGTTTAGCACTGGCACCTCCGAGTCAGTGACGCTTAATTAAACCAGAGTAGCACTAACAAGTCCACTTGTACATATTCACACAAAGATTGGACTTGACATTTCCTTAAGGGTAAAGTTTTATCTGATTATTACAAGGTGCTTAGTCACGCAGTTAGTATTCCAAATAGTCAAGAGGCTTCAATAGTAGTTCCAGTGGATCAAAAGTGTAGCAGCAGCTCATGGGCAATTATACCAAAAGCCGCTCAAAATTACATAAAGAATAGGGTAGCACAATTGGTCTTCATACACCGTTTCCAACAGAACACACTTTACTCTTAGAATATTGTTCACGCGTATTTTGGACGTGACCGAGAGATTCGAACAGTGGCGTTCCTTTTGGGGGGGCTGTTTGAAATCGCCCCCCGGGCCCTAAAGTGAGAGGGGGGGGTCCCAAAATGCGAAATTTAACCATTGCTGCTATGACTGGGCAAGCTAAATCCAGTGGGCCCAAATTGGTCAAGGGCCCCATTTATATTTGGATCCGAAAGTTTGGGGACCACAAAAGGGCCCCAATTTCCAATTTTGTGAATAAAAATGTAACAAAAATGGTATGTAAAAGAAATAGGGCTCTCCGGGATTCCCCCTCCCAATCGTAGAGGCCATTATAGACCTTCTCATACGGATCGCAGGAAGATGGGTAACGTTGATTGGGGTAAGGGCAAGACCGATCTAAGGCAATTGATTACTGCTTATAGGGGCCCTAATTATCCTCTAAGGGCTCCCATAACTGGATTAAGTGGATCTTCAATGATTCAATGTACACCTAATTTTAAGAAATAAAATTTCTGAAATTTTCATTTACAAGTGCCTTTAAAATGATCCTGCAATTGCTCATATTCTAAACATTTTCCCGGGAGGGCTTACAGCGGGCGGCCCCCCCTCCCCCCGAACCCCCTAGCAGCTTTGGCTCGCTTCGCTCGCCTCCCACCCAATAAGAGGGGCCCCAAATTGGACCATGCCCCCCGGGCCCCAAAATGTCTAGGAACGGCCCTGGATTCGAAACAGGCCTATATAGGCCAAGTCTTGATAACCATAAACACCTCTTGGAACCGGTAACTTTTGTTAGTCAAGTTCACCTTTCAAAAATGGTATAATACCACCTTGACATTGATAGTTTTTCTCAGTAATGGAGACGTCAAAATTGTAGAAAACCACATTCAACATTCTCATCCCACTGACAATCTTTACCAAATGCAGTAAATGATAAGCCTTTTTCGTTAGTCGAATAGAAAAAAATGGCCAACATCAACACAACCTACGTATAATTAATCTTTAACACCATGCAGAAATGTTTTATTTTCAATTAAGACAAATCAAGCTTGCAAACTAAATGTTTCATGTTCAAGATCACGAATAAAATGGACGTTTATTGCATATTCTACAAGACATAACGGTACATTTGCAATGAAAAAAAATATAGGAAACCAACCCACTACTTCCCCCCACCCGCAAATTCCTTTCCCATTCTCATGCAGTACCTTTGAATGGCCGCTAGAAATCCTTGCTTCCTAAACCTTTGACTGCATCAGCTTCTTAGGTTTTAAAACGAAAGATATTTCACTCCTAAGCTCAACCACTTATTCTTGACTTCTTGGGTTTGTTTACTCCAACCTGGCATTGCCTGCTCCGGCAAGGAGCGTCAAGTTTGAGACAGTGCTTCCATCTTTTGAGTGAGAATCGAATGTCATTTCGTATTTGCTCTTTGTGGGAAATGACTAAATTTGCGACAAAAAAAAATAAATGTGAGAATTTACGTTTTTTTTTTTTTTTCATGGTTTATAAGTGAAACAAGGAACTCTATCAGTACTTCAAAGATTACGCTAGATGTTTTTGTTGAAGACAGTTTTCCCCCTAGGTTCTGCAATTAATTAAACTTAAAATTCATGTTTTTTTTAGACAAGGTTTCCAAACTGATTAATGTTGAGCCGTGATAAAATGAAAAATGATTTTCGTTTCGAAATGCCGTTGCTCAAAATGTAGTAGAGATGTATTTGTAATAATTACTACAAAATCGGAGCTAACATTTAAAACATCTCTGTAATAAACACAAGGAAAATTTAAAATTACCAAAAGCTTCATCAGTTTAAAAAAAAATCACAAATTTTCTGCAAAAGAAAACACAAATAGGCAAGAAACTAGGGAACTAAAATGAAATGAAACCCTACGGCTGAAAAAGTCGCCATGTGAGCTTGAAAGGTAGAGAGATTCTTCACTGCCCACGCTAAACAGGAGCAGTGGAGTATTTAATCATAGAGGACTACAGAATATCGCCGCTTTTCCAGAATAAAACACGGACAGGAAATTCTCTTTATTATGACACTCATCACAACAGCGTAAAATGTCGTACAATGTCCCATATGAAAGGAGGGAAAAATTTGTTACAGCAAGTTTTCGTCACATCTCCGGAATATTCCACATGACCTGGACATGAAACAACTCTACAACGTCTTTCGGATGAATTCTGAGACTTTTCACTTCAGGATTTTTATGCACGTGCAAACATATATTGTACTTACACATATAGATAAATAACTCGTGTGATAC
>NC_089764.1:34682554-34747554 GCF_040412425.1 Macrobrachium rosenbergii
ATGGCGCACATCGAAAGACTCCGATAATACTGACCTAACCTTTGAGTGCAAAGTTCCCCAAAACAAGTCGGTCTGTTCTTGTGTTCACCACATCACAATCATGAAAACTCACTTATTCAACATCCACTTTCTTCACAGACAGGTCGCCTCCCCCTGGTCGACCTTCAGAACTTGTCCAATTGCTTTCGTTTCCTCGGGAGATAATGTGTTCATAAGATGAACGAAGGTCGTCCCCTCCCGACCTTGCCCTTTGAGCACACGACCTCCTCCAAAACCTCACCGTTTCTTTCGCAGGACTGAATCCGGCATCTGGACCAATGACAAGAAAATCTTTGCACTGCAGGAGATTCTGTGTTCTTGTGACTGCTAAGGTTGCTCCCTCTCAACCTCGACTTCAGAACCCAAGACCTCCACAGACTTTTTGTTAGTCCTTTGTGGTATCCTGCTAAAATTTCTTGAAGATCTTCATGCAATGATGCTTTCACAAATGCATTACAGACACGTGCGTACTTATGATATGCTAAAAGAAGGCAAAACTAACTATCTTCTTCGTAACAATTTAAAAACGTTAGAAGTTTGCGCAAGTTAAACTTTTGGCCTAAGATGCAAGCGTGTGAGGAAATGTCTGGACTTTTACCAAAAAAAAAAACCATTTAACTTCGAAAATTGTGGAAACAAGGAAGTATTTCACTGTACCGTGCACACATTCAGACAATAAGCTTAAACAGAATAAACATGTTTATCCTGCATTCCCTATTTCTTACGTTTTTCAAAAGACATACAGGTCATCTGAAAAGGGTCAGTTATCCTTTCCTGAAGAACCTTCTCCCGGTTCATGAAGCTCCGTCAAGTTATAGTAAGACATCCACTGTGAGGATGAAAAATAAAGACCTGGAGCCCTCATTAGGTAGTTCCAGTAGCAACTGGAAGATTTACCTTCAAGTGGGATCACAGGAATGTAGATGAAGACTAAAGGTTTTCATCTCCAGATGAAAGATTGACCGGCTGAGGCTCACGTCATTGAAGTGCCACAATTCTTCGTCACTGTCTTAAATCTTTCCTGAATCTCACTTATTGCTGAACCATTGTTATTAAAAAGGCTTCGAAATCATATCAATGATCAACTCCTGGTAACAAATCACCAATAACATTTTGCATATGATCATTACCCTGAATGGTATTTCTGTAGGTAAAGTACATTATATATATATATATATATATATATATATATATATATATATATATATATATATATATATATATATATATTTGTATGAGGTATGTATATGTATATATATATATATGTATGTATATATGTATGTATACAGTATGTATGTATGTATATATACACACGTGTATATATATATATATATATATATATATATATATATATATATATATATATATATATATATATATATATATTAATGAGTGGCACACACGCACATAACAGGACTCAAATTAGCTAAGATTTCATGTACTCGACACTCATCTGTCTACTCAGAAATCTACCATGTCTAAAAAGTAGATATTTCCTTTTTACTGTTACCTAAACACGATGTGACTTGCTTTACTCTCTTCGCTTCAGTCAAACAGTGAAAATGAGTCATGTATGTAATTTACGAATTGAACTGATGTAAAATTACAGAATACAGAGAAATATTCATTTTTTTTTCACTAATATTGAGATTTTTTTCTTCTTTTGTTATTAATACTACTACTGTTACCATCATGATTTAATTCCACATTACACACCAATACTTTGGCAATCAATAGACAAATACCAAATAAAACAATGCAACTTGCTTAGTTCTCCAGTGATACCTCCAAAAAAAAAAAAAATATGATTTTGAAACTCTGGAAAAGACATCCAATCACCGAGATGTAATCCTTTGGTGCTGAAGTCTAGAGACCCTAGACAGTCATTCAACGTCCACACCTTCACTTGTTTCGATAGATTTAAATCGATCGAATATTTTCCTCGCAGCAAAACAAGTAGGAACCATCCGTACTGGGGGGGGCGGGGGAAGAAAAAAAAATAAAGTGACATTCTGACATGCTCACTTCGTCACTCACTCGATCACTCTCGTGTTTATAAAATGTCCCTCAAAGTCTAAGTGTCATTATTCATTTACAAAATGAGCAGAATAGTAACAAGAATCTGATGAAAAGTACACTTACGCGATGGGATCTGGTGATTTGCACCTTCGGGCGCTGTAAGAAGCAGTCGTAACGACGACATTAATTATGAAAAAAAAAAACAAAATAGTGTTAGAAAAGGAACACCTTGGCTCTAAATGCTCTCTATGTTCTATTTTACATGGATGATGACGGTGGAGGAAGGAGGATAAATAGGCGGAGAGGAAGAAGAAGACGAAGAAGAACTGGTCACCTCGCGGACGCCGTCCTCACGTAACCAACGCAGTCAGGGCCATCGTTAGTAACAATGCAGAAGCGGCGAAGTATGAGCCGCTCCCTGGAGGAAAAAATGAATTGGTGTTACCAAGGAGAGGATAAAGAAGTTACTTGGACATACTTATTTCTAATTGCTGACAGGAACTTGAGTGATGCAAGATTGAATGGCATAATCTCTAATACTGAGTCATACTTTAGTTTTTGCATTGACTCAAACACTGGGTTCAATTCTTTCTTATTCAAATATATTTAGGGTAAGTGAGAATGATTTTCTTATTGATGGATGAGTAATAAATGAAATATGATGCACTGTACTTTTATGTCACACACATATATATGTATGTGTATATATATATATATATATATATATATATATATATATATATATATATATATATACATACATATATACTGTATATATTATATTTATATATACTCTATATATAAATATATGAATATATACATGCATACATATACATACATACATATAATATATATATATATATATACTATATATATATATATATATATATATATATATATATATATATATATATATATATATATATATTATTATTAAGAATATTCCCTCCTACACCACGTTTTTGCACTAAATTTAAAGTAAAAGGACTAAGTAATTAAATAAGGCAAATTTAGTATGATTCACTGTGAGAAATTCGCCCCTAAAACCTCTCCCCACTGCCTTTTTGGGGGGGGAAACCCCTTTAAATCCCTTCTTGTCCAACATGCCGTCGGAAATCCCTCAATTCCAGGTATGGATCCCTGCTAAGAGTTAATCGTCGCCTGAGGCAGGCCAGCTGGCGGGCGGACCACGTGCATTCCGCCATTTTGAATTTGAAACCATGCAGCTTGCAGTTCCCACGTGGGCAGAGTGATCACAACGCCATCTAAGAAGAAAAGCTGTAACTTCCGACACAATAAAAGAGTCCTGGACAAGACGCCCTCCCTCAGAATTGTCGGTGGTGCCACGGACTCCAGAGCTTTGTCCCTTGCTCTATCCACTGCCTATTTCAAACACGTGGCTGGCAGTAAAAAGTATCTTTTGATGTGAATTAATTCGTTCCTTTGCTGGCCCGCATAAGAAGAACTTCAGCTCCTATGGAGGAGGGTAAAGGACAGGATTTAAGGTTTTTCGTCAGCCACGTTCCCTGTTATTCTTCAACTGCGCTTCCTTTCCTTTCATAGTGTGGTATAATTACAGTGAGACCTGTATTGCTTATATTTTGTGCTCTTTAATTTGCAAAGCATTTACAAGAAGAGTAACGCAATCGCTTGACGTTCGAGTCACGGGAATCGAGTTCAGTCTAGGCATCTTCCATGCAATTCGTCGATTCCATCATTACAGTGTTAGTCCCAGTTAAGTAACCGTAAGTGTTCGATTGCAGGATATGACTACCCATCTGTGGAACTGTGTCACTTCGTGTGCGTAGCGGCCCTCGCTGCTTCTTTATCAACAGCTTTGAAGCGGGATCCCAAATCTGGCCCCTACAGGGAATTCCCTTCATGTTTTTTGCCTCGTTACCCCAAAATTACACTATCATTCTTTTTGATGTGTTTTCTTTTGTAAATATAATGAATTAAGTTAAACGCCTGAGTTTATCCAATCACTTCCCCCTTGAAGTAGCCTTTCAGGCATGTTTTGTTGTTTGTAATTTTAGCTGTCCCCAAGGCCAGAGTCCAGATTTTTGTGGTGATTACGGTAAGATGCGTATCATTTTAGTATGACCCATTGACCTAGCAAGACCCCCGCTTTAAAATTAAAACAATATATATATATATATATATATATATATATATATATATATATATATATATATATATATATATATATATATATATATATATATATATATATATATATATATACACTTCAGAGAGAGAGAGAGAGAGAGAGAGAGAGAGAGAGAGAGAGAGAGAGAAGAGAATAACTGACTGAACATTTTCCATACACCTGCAAGCAAAATTCAACGTCAAGGAACTTACCTCCCGTAGAGGCCCCTTCTCTCGGCGAACTTGCTATGAAGTTTGAATCGGTGATGAGTACATCCGTAGACTTCCTGTACAAATCCAGTATGGAGGCTGTACAGCGCAGGAGAAGGCCTTGGCCCCCGGTAAAATGTTCTGAGCGTAGCCACATTTGAAGGCCTGACAGGGAGGCTTTTCGTCCCATGCTATCACTCTCTCCAGGAAACACGATGACGGTCTCTCTTGATGCCTGGAAATTTATCATACATTACTTCCGTACACATACGTCACTTTCGTAAGATGTAAGGAACAGGATAATATGAAAAAAAACAAAGGTATGCCTATCGCTAAAATAAATCGGGTCTTGGCAATATTCTGTCTTATACGCAAGGGGTCCTTTGAAATATACTGAAGTTCTCCTTTGTACGCAAGGGGTCCTTTGAAATATACTGAAGTTATCCTTTGTACGCAAGGGCTCCTTTGAAATCTATTGAAGTTATCCTTTGTACGCAAGGGCTCCTTTGAAATATATTGAAGTTCTCCATTGTAAACAAGTTTGAAACAGAATTTTCTTTTTCAGAGAAAACGGCCATAGTATGGGTATTATGGCAGACTAGTATATTCATAATTTCGAGGTCAACCCCTCCAACGAAAACAAATTTACAAAGAGAAATAGCTGATGCTAATATATATATATATATATATATATATATATATATATATATATATATATATATATATATATATATATATATATATATATATATATATATATATATATAGAGAGAGAGAGAGAGAGAGAGAGAGAGAGAGAGAGAGAGAGAGAGAGAGAGAGAGAGAGAGGAATAATTACCATTTACAGAAGGCGATACATAATTTCAAAGCCATATTGCAACACCTTGTTTAATTATCTCTTAGAAAATGTCCCATAGTTTTAGTGTAGATAATAAATGTTAATATTCTTTATTTTCTTTATCATAATGGCATACAGTGGCTGCCTTCTGCTTAAAGTCGCCCATTACAGATTTCGCCTTCCTATACTTTTAAGTGGCCTACTTTGACGCCATACTAACATTAGTAATCCATGAGAAAAGCATAAAATATAATTGAAATAAAAATGTACATAGTGTTGAAAATTCGAGTTCTTAGCACGTATTTACATTCATTTATAGTCATTTACATTCACGTTCAGTATGACCAGATGGTCGTAAAGTTGTACGTTCGATGTCGTCCGCTGGGGGTAGAATTGCATATGAACGACATTACCTTTTGAAGTTTGTTTGTTTTACCTGAATTTGTTTGCATACCTCGCCTGAATATACCGCAACACGATTCTTTTGTTCATGTTTTTCTTTTGAAATATCTACTCTCCTTACATTGCATGGGTGCCAACAGTACGCCTGTTTCAATAATCTGTGACTTTTGACTTACCATAAGCCATTTAATCAAGTTATATATCATAATAATTTAACGATTGCCTAATGTTTAATGCACATGTATGTATTTTTAGATAATGAAAAAAATTTAACCCTTAAAAATCCCCTCATCCTTACAGTAATGATTTGTTTTGGTCAGAATGGATATTTTTTTTTATCTTGTTCGAAGAGATGCTCTTTTGTTGCTTTCAAACACTAGTGAAGTCCATGAAAAAAAAAAGAAAGCTCTACTTGCAGTCTGAAAAAGAAAATTAACAGATAGGAATTTTTTGCCACCTTTCAAATAACTCCACCCGGGGAAATTTCGATCTTTCTCCCCGCAACAGATGTGCCACTATTACCGATGTCTTCACACAGAGTACACAGTTATGAATATCGTACACCCTGAGCAAAGTATCCCCAGAGGGCGGGGGCCATCGATTTCAAGTGCAAGCAAACGTTCATGCGCGCGCGCGCACATGCATCAGTCAACTTTAGAGTGAAATGTGCCGTCTAAAATTGAATCCTTTGGTGATCCAAAATTAACTCATGAAAATTAGCTTCGGCAAAACTGCATCCTAATTACGGCATAAATTGCCTATTAATAAAGATAACATGCGGCGGGAAATCAAGGTCATTGGCTGGCAAACTCTCTCTCTCTCTCTCTCTCTCTCTCTCTCTCTCTCTCTCTCTCTCTCTCTCTCTCTCTCTCTCTCTCTCGCAGTTTATCACTGCTTCTTTTTATATTGTTGGCGATTAGGATAAGGTCTATATCTCCGTTCCTTGGTCTAAAATAGCGACAGCAGTTGAACTGAAGATACTCTCTCTCTCTCTCTCTCTCTCTCTCTCTCTCTCTCTCTCTCTCTCTCTCTCTTATTTGATGTTTTTCGCTCTCTTTCTCTCTCATCCATTTTGATATCTCCATTTTTCTGTTTCTATTTTATTTTATTCTCCCTCTTTCTCGCTACTACAACTAGTTTCCATCATTCTCCTACCTCTTTCGATTTGAAAAAGAAATACGTTTCGAAAGATCATTCACAAAAGCTGACCTTTTACAAATCAGACTTCAGAACACTGACAAATGACTAGAAGCAGGAAGACAGATGCAGAACAAATATGGCTTTCATTCAGAACCAACTTTCGAGAGTTCAATACCGCTGTATCCGTCAAAGGAACATAACACCAAATGCGATTAAGCAGCCAAAATGGTTTAATGGGGACAATGCAAAGCAATCAGGAACAAAAGGCCCATGAACTGTCAAAGTTAAAGTCATCACTAGAGACAGAAATGGTTCACAAAAACAGTGCAGGAGGTAGACAAATTTAGATCACAAAACAGGTTTTCAGCTGAAGTTAAAGAAAATCCCAAAATAATTTTACATCCGTGAGAAGCAGAAGAACCAGTCAAGATTACAAAAGATTATGTTGACATTAATATTTGCAGTGATGCAGATATTTTGTTTTGCGAGTGTGTGCACTGATGGAGACACCTCAGAAACGACTGACGTTTCAATGTGATGCTTATGATTAAAATTGAAATTCCAGGAAAAAACAGTACAAAACAATATCAGAAAGCTGAACAGAAATAATATCCAGGTCCAAATAAGTTAAGTATACCTTAGGTTAACCAGACCACTGAGGAGCTGATTAACAGCTCTCCTAGAGAGGGCTGGCCCGAAGGATTAGACTTATTTTACGTGGCTAAGAACCAACGGGACCCTGCAGCTTATTGTGGAAACCGAATATATCCAGGTCCAGGTGGATTTCTCCCCAGGGTAATCCAAGAAGCAGAATAAATTGCTCTTCACTAATATGACATTCAAAGAGCATCCTTGGTGCAAGCAAAACCATCTGAGGATTGAAAACTGCAAATATTGCACTAGTATTTCACGAGGGCTCTACGGATGAACTGGGGAACTACGGGCCTACCAGCCTGACTTCAGTTCCTAAGAAGATGCTATAACTGATCATAGCACGCGACATAATGAGACATTTACAATCAGACAGTCTAAATGTACATAGCCAGCATGAGACTTCAGGCTTAACCAACCTAGCCTGGCAGACTTCTACCATGACAAGTTTGGTATAGAAGAGATATATTGGCTTTCCAGAATGCACTGACCAGTTGCCTCATAAGAGTTACGTATATCTTAGTTTAACCAGACCACTGAGCTGGTTAACAGCTCTCCTAAGGCTGGCCCTTAACAGCTCTCCTAAGGCTGGCCCTTAACAGCTCTCCTAGGGCTGGCCCTTAACAGCTCTCCTAAGGCTGGCCCGAAGGATTAGATTTATTTTTACGTGGCTTAGAACCAACTGGTTACCTAGTAACGGGACCTAAATGAATTTCTATCACCAGAAATAAATTCCTCTAATTCTTCACTGGCCGGTCGGAGAGTTGAACGCTGGGCCAACAGCGTGGCAGCCAAAAGCTCTACCCACCCCTCCAATGAAGAACTCAGTTGCCTCGTAAAAGAATAATGGTAAACGTGGATAGAAGATTGGGCAAGCAACAATAAGCAAACATCCTCTTAATGACAAAATGGAAATCCTGAGGTAACAGGTTAAGAGGAGACCCAAGGCTGCATAGGTTTGGCAAAGGTCATTGGTCGCACAGCGGATGAATTCTGATATAGATACAAGAACTGTAATAGTAATGGAACAATTAACCTCAAGCAAAATAAACTATTGCATAAGTGAATGAGGCACAGGCGAGCAACATTAGGATTCACAAGGTTTAAAGAAAAATCTTTCGCAGCGCGCCGTTGCAACATTGGAAAATCGCTTTTATGGTAAATCGTTATGAACCAAATTACAGAATTCTGAACAAGCGATAATCTCTCTCTCTCTCTCTCTCTCTCTCTCTCTCTCTCTCTCTCTCTCTCTCTCTCTCTCTCTCTCTCTCTCTCTCTATATATATATATATATATATATATATATATATATATATATATATATATATATAAATATATAAATAAATTTAATGTGTGTGTGTGGGCACACAGGTCTATGCAGTTGTAGTGGAATTCACTTCACTGAAACAGCTCAATGGAAATCTTGTCCTTAAAATTTTCTGGGCTATGGATCCCAATATGACATAAATTTAAGTTCTGTGATTTAGGATAATAATTTTTCGTACTTTAATGCCTGTAGTGGGTGCACGTCGAACTATACTTTGAAAGAAAAGTTTAACTGTCTGTGATTCGTCAACAATATAAACTCTTCAGAGAAATTTAGCAATACTATATTTTTCAGTCTTAATGCCCTGCATCGTACAAAGCATGACATGCACGCCATGCGTTTTTTTTTTATGGAATAGCTTAATCAAATCTGTTTAAATATTTATTCAAAGCTAAAAATTACGGAGGACGTTACCTATCAGGAAACTGCACACTACCTTACATATCAATACGATTGATTTTGGAGCTAAACGCCTGCTACATGAAAGTCACCTCGCTTCTTTCTCTCTCCTCTACTCCATGTTCCCATGTATCTCTCTTTATCTTGCATCTACTGCTGCGTGTGTGAGTGTGTGTGTCTCACTCTTCCGTGTTACGTTTTTTAACTCTTTATCCTATATATATATATATATATATATATATATATATATATATATATATATATATATATATATATATATATATATATATATATATATATATATATATATATATATATACTATATATATATATATATCCCCTATCTTTGTCCCTCTTATATCTGATGCTAATCTATTATTTTTTCTCTAGAGCCCTCGTGGCTAGACGGTAGCACATTTGCCCCATTTGTGAGTGGTCCCGAATTTGATTCCGGGTTGGGGTTGGGGCTCTGTGGGCCAACTGAATGCATCAGGTCTCTACTGACCTGAGCAGGGAATTAAATGCTAGGTGATCAATCGATTGCATGATGGACAAAAATAACAGACAAAATAACAGTGCTCTGTATATATATATATATATATATATATATATATATATATATATATATATATATATATATATATATATATATATATATATATATATATATATATATATATATATTTCGAGGTAGAGCGACTTGGACATCAAACGATATTTGTTGCTGAATGTCTGTGTACGAAATTTTACTCTCCTTCCCTTTCCCCCCTCTCCCCTCCTCTCTGTCACTGTCTTTCCTCCGATGGTTGCCCCCTCTCCTACTCAATTTCATACCCTCTCTGCGTCCTCGCCCCGTCCCATCCCTCCGTTCCACCAAACTCTATCTTAAATTCCGCATCCGCCGTTAAGTCTCCCGGCCGGCAGCATGTCGTGCATAACTCAGGTGCGTTCATCAGAATAAACTTTCAAAGGAAGCTCGTGAAAAACCGGAGCACTGTACTAGGGCCTGAAATTCTCCCTCGGAAACAGTCTCTCTCTCTCTCTCTCTCTCTCTCTCTCTCTCTCTCTCCCTTCCTCGCCCCTTCGACTACACAGGGAATACATGACTAAAGAATAGGTCACGAAGATGGCTATCAATTCTGGTGATTGGCTGCATGGTTTGACTGGAAGGAAAGCTGGCAGAACGATGAACATAAACCATGGAAGGTATGAAACTGATATGAGAAAACGACATTTGAAGAGAGAGAGAGAGAGAGAGAGAGAGAGAGAGAGAGAGAGAGAGAGAGAGAGAGAGAAGGATATCATGGACCTACTGAAGTTAAGCTTACGTACAGACATACACACATACATCATCATCAAGGAGTGGAAATATACTGAGGCAGAGAAATGAAAACTAAAAGAGCAAACTACATAAGAAGCTGGCCGCACACGGACAAGATTTATTTACACGATCATGCTCTTATTTGGTCCGATGAAACTACAGGAGCGTCAGAGACAAGAGGGAGCATTCAGTCAGGAAGGGCAAGAAAGAGGGCTGTTGCATTAGACGTAAGGGAGCGGACTTCATTTCTGCCTCATCTGTTGAAGGATGAATTCTCACTGTCTTGCTTTTCTCTGAGGTAATATTGCCCTTACAGGGAATGAATTCTTACAAAATATATATTCTATATATGTACACACACACATTACACACACACACACACACATACACATACACACACACATATATATATATATATATATATATATAGAGCCTCGATGGCCAAGTCGGTAGAGCAGCAGCTTCGGACTTCATAGAGGTCTGTGGCGCGGGTTCAAATCCACAGCCGACCGGTCAGAGAGGCAGACACTGCTATCCGTGTAGACACCCCGGGATTGTGTATGTAATCAACGGATAGGTTTGCTTAAAAAGCAAATGGGTGTTACAGACTAATACACACACACAAACAAAGTCACTCCAACATCTCCTAAAAAGCAACAGACACCTCACACGTCTCGAACTGTCGACCTAACCGCTCAACTCTCCTCGCTGCTGGGAGAAAGGGAGCTGGTGATTGGTACGATACATGTACATGCGCCACCGGGGTCTAAGCGATGTCAGGCAGGGCAGCCGATCGAGACTACGGTCTGCCCCAAAGCCAAATCAAAGTCTTTCAAAAGAGGCGTCGTGCTTATCCCATACAAAAACGGGAAAAAAGTAAAAGATTATATATATATATATATATATATATATATATATATATATATATATATATATATATATATATATATATATATATATATATATATACATACATATATATATATATATACATATACATATACGGTAAAAATATATATATATATATATATATATATATATATATATATATATATATATATATATATATATATATATATATATATATATATGCAGGTATATGAAGTGAAGAGACTGAATTACCCAAGTCTTTGCAAGTTGAAAAAAACAAAAAACATACAAAAAGCTGTAGAAACAAAAGCGAAATAACTACTGAGCCCGAAGATAATAGCAATTCTTCAATTCTTTTACATATGACGTACAGAAGTGAATGTTTTTCGTGGGTTGCGAGAGAGAGAGAGAGAGAGAGAGAGAGAGAGAGAGAGAGAGAGAGAGAGAGAGAGAGAGAAATATCAATCCCCAAAATAAAAAAAAAAAAAAAAAAAAAGGACCATTTCAAAATTCGATAGCCAAAACCATTTCTCCATTCCGCCCCGCTGACGCGCCGACATTTTTCCGTCGTGAATATGGCAAAAATCAGCCGCCAATTCCTTGTTAATGGAAATGCCGACTTGCCATCAATAACCGGAGGATTAGAGCTGGTTTCGGGCACGTTTTGCGCCGAGCCCTGTTGTTGATCCTATTAACTTCCGGTATCCTTAACCTTCCACAACGCAGCCCATTGCTAGTTCCGACCCTCGAGGAGGTCACAGGGTTCGCCCACAACATTTCGAAAGCTCATTCATGAAGGTAACAATACCCTCCGATTCTTACATTTTGACCGGAGTCTGTGATAAAGAGGGAATGTTAGTCTTAATGCAACAATTTCTTTCTTTGCACGCTCCATTTTTTTTTTATTGCATCGCCTGTTGCTGCATCCCTAACAAAACCGACCTGAAGTCAGATGCAATTGGGGTAAATTTCCATTCAGCATTCTTGCCGTTCCTTTATTGATCTCAGAAGGCGGCTGAATGTGACCAGAGGCTGCAGTAAGACCAGGCCGACTTCTCGCTCCACGATAAGTTGGTCTGTACTCGCGAGGAAACGCTGGAGGAGGATGTTAAGAGGCCAACACATTCAATGTTGGTGAAACGTAAGACAGCAGTTGTTGGCACCTGGTGATGCAGAAGGTACGGACTTTATGACGTCTCATGCTCACGCAATAAAATGTTTGTGAGAGAGAGAGAGAGAGAGAGAGAGAGAGAGAGAGAGAGAGAGAGAGAGAGAGAGTAATTTTAACTTTTATCCATGAGAGAGAGAGAGAGAGAGAGAGAGAGAGAGAGAGAGAGAGAGAGAGAGAGAGAGATTTTCAAGTAATTTTAACTTTTTATCCATGAGAGAGAGAGAGAGAGAGAGAGAGAGAGATTTTCAAGCAATTTTAACTGCTTTTATCCAGAGAGAGAGAGAGAGAGAGAGAGAGAGAGAGAGATTTTCAAGCAATTTTAACTGTGCTTTTATCCAGAGAGAGAGAGAGAGAGAGAGAGAGAGAGAGAGAGAGAGAGAGAGAGAAGAGAAAAAGTAATTTTAACTTTTATCCATGAGAGAGAGAGAGAGAGAGATTTTCAAGCAATTTTAACTGTGCTTTTATCCAGCAATTTTAAGCTTTTATCCAGAGAGAGAGAGAGAGAGAGAGAGAGAGAGAGAGAGAGAGAGAGAGAGAGAGAGAGTGCTTTTATCCAGAGAGAGAGAGAGAGAGAGAGAGAGAGAGAGTTAAGAGAGAGAGAGAGAGAGTACTTTCACGCAACTGATCTCCCGCAGTTAAGTCTAAGGATTGGAAAAAAAATGTAAAAAAAAAAAAAAAAAAAAAAAAAAAAAAATGAGTGACATGAAGTGATATTCATCATCGTCGACATTTCCTCCTGGCCCGCAAGACCTCCCCACCTAACCACCATTCCCGTCGGGAGGAGGGGGTTGGGCGGGGTGGGGGGGAAGAGAAAGGTTAATTGGTTAAAGGCAGGTAACATGATGTACGAGGAGAGTGCTAGATAATGAGAAAGATCAAGAGACACGGAACCATTTGAGCTGATTTGACGTCAGGAGAGTTATATCTTCAGTAATTCTGATTATTAAGAAAAGATGTATTCAAATTTTGTCAACACAGAAGTACTAATCTTTTAAACGTAATCAATAAAGTCCCACTACGTAACACCAACGAGACGTGGCGTATTTAAAGCACTGCATGCAAGCACGCCACTGCAGTACTGCAAGGTAAATCACCCGGTTCTCAAAAACGGCGACACGCACAATTGGCGATTAAAATTCTGTAACATATCATTGGAAATCAGGACGTTTAAAAGGATTCAGTGACGTTTTGTGTTATTCATCTAACAAACGCAAATGAGAGAAAAAGAGGCCCTTTCGGTGATGTGCATTTGACATTTTGCATCGCGGTAAATATTCCATTAGTTTTCACGCCGTGAACCAAATGCTGAACGAAATCGGTTTCCTGATGGTGCTAACGCCGCGCATAATGAGTGCTGCCACTTGGCTTGGATTTGAAATGAGTGCAATTGCCTCATGAATTGCAATTTTAATATTTTATATTCTCTCTCTCTCTCTCTCTCTCTCTCGCTCTTTCTATATATATATATATATATATATATATATATATATATATATATATATATATATATATATATAATAAATTATATATATACATTAATATTAACAAACTGAATACATATACCTTTATCTATAACTGTTTTTTTGACATGTATGTTCCTAATTTCGCAAATGATTGACATCTCAAATGATTGAATTGATCAAATCGGGCAAAGCATTCTAATCACGACGCAATGATTGGATTATTCATAAGTCAATCATCACATGACCTCCCCACCCCACCTCTAACACCCATCCTAACCCCCCCTCCCATCTCCATTTCCCGACATAATAATCACCTTCTCTTTCCATAATGAAATATCGCACACTTCAAATTTTATCAGTAATTTCGTTGATTAAATGGCATGGTGCAAATTGTCACTTTTAAATAAATTATCAGTATAAATAACAGGACGGTACGTCAATGTTTCATATCTCAATTTCCATAATCGATGACTTTCCATGCCTGGTCTAATGGCCATAAATCTAGATGGTTTAAAAAGTGCCTGATGTTTTGAATCATGAGCATTCTTATCATAAATAATAATAATGATAACAGCAATATGGAAAAGCCATTCTCATCACCGACATCATCGCAAAGCAGGAATAAAATCAGTATTATCTGTAACAGAGGTCATCATGATGAATGGCTCTTTTATGTTGGTACGTTCGCCAGTCACTTAACGAGAAACTATTTTTCATATTATTCACAAACTGAACCTATGAATATAAGTGGGAGTATTCATAGAGACTGTGAATCGAAGTAATTGACTTGTGTTCTTTATATTTTTTTCGTTAATCTTTTCGTAAGTCTGGACACAAACTTCTACTCACACTGAAACAACACTTATAGTAAACTACAAGCCAGATCTCGAAGCTCACGCGCACATTAAATACAAACGTACTCGCGCGTGTGTTAAAATGCGTCCACTGTAGTCCTGAGTTCTTGTCTTCGCTGGTTCGAGCCCACGAGACGACGAACTTATTATCAACTAAAAAAAATTCCCCTTCGGTAACATAGATGAAAATATATTATTTCCGAGGTAGAGCGAATTGGATATTAAAGGACGTTTGTAGCTTACTGATTGAATATATATATATATATATATATATATATATATATATATATATATATATATATATATATATATATATATATATATATATATATATGTATGTATGTATGTATTAAATTTCCGACTCACTTCAGGATCGAAGCCAGGTTTTCAATTGAAAGCAAAGGGCGCTACCCACTAGGCCATACAAGTTGCTCTCAGGTTCCAACTTCTTTTACACTTGTATGGCCTGGTGGGCAGCGCCCTTGCCTTTCAATTGAAAGACCAGGGTTCGATCCCGATGTGAGTCTGAAATTTACTTCCGTTCCACACGTGACTGTGCGGTGATTATTTATATATATATATATATATATATATATATATATATATATATATATATGTATATATGCATAATCACATAACTCTATTATTATAAGATACTGATCGACAAATCCTGAAGCCTGGATACGTGCATCTTTCGCGTGACTCTTAGCGACGTTTATTGCGCCGTTCCACCACGGGGGATAAGCCCCTCCAAAAATAACACCACTGCGATAAGAAAAACACCGAGTACAGAAATAGGAGCGCGTTGAAAAACAAGAAAGAGCCAAGTCAGCAATTCTTTCTGCGTGTCGTGACTGTACTTGTCGGCCGTGACGTCATTCTCACAACTCCGATGTAATTGCTAAATCTGAGGCCTTAATTTGCGACCCGACAAGCGCGCGCCCTCTAATTTTTGTTATTTTATCGTTATTCCCGACATTCAAGCGATCAATTCCTTGTTATGTATGATTTTAAATCCCAGCCACACGTCCTCTCCCCGCCCCCACGACCCCCCCAACCCGTTGACAATAAAAGAAATAAAACCGGTAAAATCGTTATCTTTTCAAAGTTGTTTTGATGACTTTCCAAAATAACCAGATTCTGAAGCCATAGATTTTTATATTCCCGGAAATATTCCCGCCGTTTTAGAGCAGCCTTGTTTTGTAACTATTGCAAATTGCAACCCGGCTGTATCCAGTGAGCGTACAAACGATAAACATTAAGTTCGTTAAATGCCATCGTGGATTATGTATAGGCTGATACACTTTGCCTGTCTGCAGCTAACAAAATGCCAGACAACGCAGGTGCGCATACTAATGCATGCATGCGCCTCTAATTGCAATAGCGGAGAACCGCCTTTGCTCTGGTATGTGATCAGCCCGAAACTGCAAACGTCTAAGGAGATCAATATCCGCATTTCGCAGCGCCACGCCACGTCTCTGCAACAACCGCGAGTTGGAGTAACCAACGAGGCGGTATTCTGCGATGGAGTCTTCTTTGATCGCACTGAAGGAAGTCTATAGTAAGAACGTTAAGGGAAAAAAACCTTGTCGTCACCAGGAGTGATTTTAACTGACAGCTGAGCCGACATGAAATCATATTCTGCCTTCAGCGAAGACCTCCAGCTTCCCTCAGAGCAAAATAAACAAAACTATTCTTAATTACGTAGAAACCAACATGAAATGAGGGCTTCGACCCTTTAAAATCATTTTAACGCTGGGCATGCAAACCGGTATTATCCATTAAGAAAAGCACTCGTGGCTTACAATCTGGTGTTGTTGTTTGTAAGAGAAACATCCCATTACATATGCAGCAAGCAAGCAAGCTATTTCATGCATGAAGGACCCAGGGCAAAAGAGTTGATAACGGAGAATAAAAACAGCGAGAAAAGTCGGCGAGAAAAAACACGTGAGTGAAGTGTAGGTAGAAGGTGAGAGAAATTATCTCGCAAGCACGAAATTGTCGAGGAAGTAGGAGGAACGCAGCAGTAAAATTGTGGGATAAACGAGAACCTCATGAAAAAAATTGAGGTTAAACGTCAAATTAAATAAAAATAACTGTTATGTTGGTGTTACTGAAAACAGACAGTTGAATAGTTGAATGACCTTATACTCCTTTTATGCTTCGAAACGGTGCGAAACATCTCGAGTTTTGATGAAGCAACTTCAGCAGTAAGTTATTCACCAAAATACCTTTTTCCAGCCTGACTATGGATACGGATCGTTCTCCAAAACAGTGCTGAAAGCAGAGTGTTTTCACTCACACCGCCTAAAAAAAAACTGGAAATGAGTTGCCCTGGCAGACCAAGATGGATAATTCTTACACACGATAACTCGCATGAAGTTTTCCCAAGGAGGGGCCTGGTCTCACGGCCAGGTTCTCAAAAGATGTGCCGTAACAACTTTCATTTAATGAAGCATTTATTTAATAAACCTTCACCAAACAGGTAAACAGTATGACTCAAGTTCCCGAAATAGATGCAAGATTAACTGCATCAGGCATAATGTGTCGGGTAAAAAAAAAAAAATGCTAAAGAATATGATGAAATGCGTCTGAAGTGATAAAATCAAAAGGAGAAACATTCTATGGATACTGATAGAAAAAAAATGAGTCGATTGTCACAAAAACATTAATTTTAATATGCGCCGTTATTCCGCGAATATGCGCTTTACGCTGCAGCTTTTGGACCGAAAAGATAAACAAATAAAAATACAAAAATGACTATTTATGATACAATTTAATTCCAGAGCCGATTTGATGTAGGTATTGAAATTGTGTGATTTCTAGCGTTAAATACACGTTCTATTTTTATGCAAATGGGCAACAAAATTGGTTTTTTGAATTTTTTCACTTTTTTTAGGATTCCGATGCTGCAACAATGGTGCCCTATGCACTGCGAATCTAAATGTCGCGGCGATGAAAATTACTTCTAATCGATAAATTACTGTACTGCAAAATTTAATACATAATGTATGCATTTATGTGCACGTGTTTATTGAAATAAATACATGCTAAACACACACACACACACATATATATAATTTATATATATAAAACTGGTCAAATTTTTGTTGTTGAATGTGAGCGAAAGAAATGATGGAAATTATAGAGTTTGACTGATTTTGAACACAGGACTGACAGGCAATGGAAGGGTGAGATGTTCAGATACGTCGAGGATGTGATATGAAAGGTTAGCACATATTTAAAAATCAGATCAGTATTTTGAAGAGTTTGGAGGAACATTTGCTGGAGAATAAAAAATGTAGGATTCGGAAGTTCTGGGAAGAGAGGAGCCTAGAAACAGCTGTCTGGATGAAAAGGAAGTTTTTTCTAATCGGGAAGCACATGAGTGATGTGTAGACGACACGCTCCTGAATAGTTTCACGTAGAAGTTTCTTACACAGGGGCTCGCTACAGATTCAGCGGTCAAAGATAACCGGTTGTGGCAGTGACTGTTGTTTTGCTCTTCTTTGGAGCCACCCGTTATCATGAAATGGTATTCAGAAGTGACACGGAGACAAAACAAATCTTTTTCTTTGGTTTCACATGAGAAATGAATGTTATGTTAATGTTCCGACTGGACACAGTAATCTTAGAGAATTTATTTTCTTTCTGTTGACAAAACTGGGAAATAGGGGGCGATACTTTTTACATACGTCGTTGGGATATTTTATCTCTCCATCTCTCTGAGCAATTACTTTGACTTCCATTTTCAGCTTACTTATACAAAAAAATAGATCTTTCCTAGATAGTGACCCCAGCAAGGCTCAGGGGTCGTTATCTAAGACTGATATTTTAAGGGGTCATTATCTAAGACTGGACTAGGCAAGAGTCAGGATCTTTCCTAGATGGTTGCTCAGGGTCGTTATCTAGGACTGATATTTCTAGGGGTCATTATCTAAGATTGGCAAGAGTCTTGTGGGATCTTTCCTAGACAGTGACCCCAACAAGGCTCAGAGGTCGTTATCTAGGGATATTCCTGGGGTCATTATGATATTCACTATCAGCAAAAGAGTCCCAGGGATCTTTCATCATCTAGATTATCTAGGACTGATATTCCTGGGGGTCATTTCCAAGACTGGACGTCACTATCTAGGAAAGAGTCCCAAGGGATCTTTCCTAGAGGATAGTGATCTAGGACTGATACAACTTGGGGCTAGAGGGGGTCGTTATCTAGCAAAGAGTCCCAAGGGATCTTTGATATTCCCAACAAGGGGGGGTCGTTATTATCCTAGGGGTCATTATCTAAGATTGGACTAGTTGGGGGTCACTATCTAGCAAAGAGTCCCAAGGGATCTTTCCTAGATAGTGACCCCAACAAGGGTCGGGGGTCGTTATCTAGGACTGATATTTCTTGGGGGTCATTATCTAACGATGAGACTACTTGGGGTCACTATCTAGGAAAGATCTAAAAGAAAGAAACCTGTCCTAGTAGCATATACGCAATAAAAAATATTTACGAAATGTCTGTAGTTTCAGACCTTTCCACTATGTAATCCTTTCCATTTACGGATGGATATCAGCTCACATACCCTGGAAGTTTTAGAAGACTGTCAGCTAACAATGGATAAATTCTCTTAAAAACTTTCAGTGCCGAAGTCGTTTTCAAGTATTTACGAACACCATTCCCATTACGAAAGATTAGAAAGTCTTCGTTTAAGGCCCTACTGCTGTAAGTGTAAAAATATCAACGGCAAAGCCAAATCCTCACCTGGGGTTACCTCTCCCTTGAATTCTTTATATCTGGCTCTTATCTTTATTCCCTCAAGGAATTGCCTCATTCCAGCATCCAGACGTCAAATTCTCATGGAATCGAACGACTACATTCAACTGTAAGATCAGATGTTGCTACACAGTACGATAACTTTTCTTTTATGCGAAGCGTAAGAGATTTTTCTAAAACCTGCCTGCTTTGGAAACCTTTGAAAATTTAAATTCAGGTGATACAAGTCCCCAGTGGAAACCTCGCGACTAGTTCCCACTGCATATTATAACAGAAGCTAACTTTTCCCTACTCTCAAGCACCAGCGGGTCTTTTTGTTAAAACTTCTTATTTCGTCTTCTTGATAATAAATGCGACTTTGTCAAGGAGAGATTCCCAGTGTATTTTTGACTAAACTTTTGATTTTTTATATAATACAATGAAATAAAAGAACGTTCTCTCTCTCTCTCTCTCTCACACACACACACACATATATATAGACATGTGTGTGTGTACATATATATACACACGATGTCTAAGCTCTAGGCTTTAACTCAAATGTGAGTGATACAGCGAGCCTTTATCGGCTCCGCTACGAGGGAACACTTATTTTTTCCTCTCTCGTTTAGAATAAAGTGCCAGCAAGTGTCCGTGTTCCTGCCGTTCGCCTTTAGCATACTTTCATAATAGGGCGCTCTCGCACGTCATCTACAGCTCAGGGCCGATAGCAGCTAGGTAGGTATGTAGGTAAATGCCTTTTTGGAAATTGTGAATTTTACTTCTTTGAACTGGCATCATCTACAAGACCTATTTTCCTTCTTTTAGCGCTACGTCTTGTCCCTTAATACGGGGGACTAATTTACAGATTCTCGGCAATTCTTTTGGGGGTGCTCTTACTAGCCTCATGCTCTTTTCAAACCTTTGTGCAAACTCGCATCAGTTGTATGCTCACCAGTTACTTAATTCATTGCAATGGTAAGCAGCGAAACGGATTTTTCAGGGAATAGGCCCAAGACGTTTCCCCTCTGTGGTACTGAGTTTTGGCGTGTGTGTGTGTGTGTGTGTGAAAGAAATCCACATCATAATACTCATTGTTCAAGACGACCGCAAGGCAATATTCACTGCGACCTCTACACTTGAAAAGCATAATTATTTCAAAACTCTTTACGAAACCTCTATATCCTACCTTTACGCCCACTAACATTTTTCCATACATCTCATCACTCAGACCTAAAGACTATCAAAGCAGCAAGGGAGGCATAGCGCACCCTGTCTCAGACCCGTTGCACGTTAACTAGTACCCCTCTATCTCAATATTCTAACGAAAGATCTGGTTTTATCATGCAAACTTTAACAAACTCATATCAGGTGACCTGCACACAACATCCTCAATACACCGTAAGTCTCCTTTAACAATTGCGCCAAAAGATGTAAGAATATCATATATATTTTTCCCCTTTCCTGCCAAACTTACAAATAATTTTCATAATACTCTGTCCACAGATCTTCTTTCATACCTAAATCTACACAGCTATTTCACTATTAATCGTGTCCTTGTGGTATTCTCTAAATCAAATCTCTACCATACACCCTCCCTGGTATTCTAATAAGCATTATACCTAAAGTTATTTAAAGGAACTGCTATTCTTAATTACCTCTTCCTTTGGAATCTTTCCCTTCAGCGGATGTTTCTTACAAACCCTGGTCAGCAGATTCTCAATTACATTCTAATTGTCGTATCACCTCAATCCCATTTTAATCTTGTCATGAGCGTTACCTCTTCCCAGTCTCTACTTTTTTTTTTGTTATTATATCATCAACAATCACTTGATTTCACAAACATTCCAACAATTAAGATCAATCAAAAAATAGTTACCAGACTCTTTCCATAGCTGATTCACTCAGGATTTAATCTCTACATAAAACTGCACAGAACACGTTCCTTTTTCGTTCAAACCTAAGAGGAACAGATTCGGCATTTTCTAGAAACATTTTCTATCCATTTTTGGCTGTTTATATATTATATATTTTTTGTTTGGGCAGTGTGTATATATATATACATACATACATATCTATATGTATACATAATTGAATAAAATACATAATTAAATGGATGAAAGCGTTTTTTCCCAACTTTCTATCTCCCAATTTCCATCGCCATACTTGAATATTTTTTTAGAAAGATCCCTGCAAAGATCTTCGCAGGCAGAAATGCAAGGAAGCAAGTCATCCGAAAATGCCAGTCAGAGACAGAAGGTCGTTTTAACTAACACAGGAATTTACCCAAGTCGCGGGACAATCCTCGCTTCTGAAACCCGTCCCACTTAACGCCACCGAAAAGCGAGTCCAAGAACTTGTAAAAAACGGACTGTTTTTTTTTATTACATTACCCTGGTGAAGGACATTTTGAAACGCGGAGGTCGACGGAACGGGCTACCGTTATACCCTAATCCAGCCAAGCTTAAAAAAATGGATGAAATGCCAGCGAATTGTTTTAAAATTTGGGATTTCACTGAACTATTCAGAAATTTATTATTCTGTTTCAAGAATTTACCATCTTACCAACCCGTACTTAAAAAAATAAAATTTCGCCACGTAATGGTTACACAGAAAAATAGGAAGAAATATATATAAATATATATATATATATATATATATATATATATATATATATATATATATATATATATATATATATATATATATATATATATATTATTATATATAATACATACATACATACATAATAATATATATATATATATATATATATATATATATATATAATATATATATATATATATATATATATATATATATATATATATGTAATTCACAAGGGTATTACCAGGTTGCCATTGATATGCCAGGACAGGGTTGTCGTTGGGTACGACGGCGGGCAGGAGCAGTTGAGGAGAAGCAGGTCACCGACCTGGTAGTTGCCCCGGAAGCCAATGATGGTGGGACCTCTGGTGGGCAGATCTGTAAAGACCAAAAGGTGATGTCACAGAATGTTTTGGTTATGGTCGGGCAAAATTTGGTTCGTGTATCCACCTGAAAATGTTATTTATTTTTTTTTTTTACATCCCAGCGAATAATAATCACTATTTATTTAAAAACTATGTCTTATTTTTAATATTTTGTTTGTAAGGGGTATGAAAATTAACTTGGATTTTGAGCATGAAATGGAGTAAGACAATCGGGATTTTAAACGCACAAGTGACTCAAAAAATATTCGCTGTCTCTTTCCGAAAAGAAAGTTTCAATAACTCCAGACGAAAGCAAAAATAATAATTTGTTTTTTGAGTGCCCCCTCTCAATACCGCTCAATCTAATTCCTCCAACATCCGATCCAAAAATCCGACGGACTGTCACTTCACTTGTTTACAAATACAGACACACATAATAGCATTCATAGCGAACGTTCATACAAGAAAGTAGCCGCAATAACGCCCAATAACGGCGAATGCGAGGAGCCAATTTAGCAACGGGAACCTCTCTCTTGGAAGCTGAAAATGACAGCTGGCAAGTTATGACAGCAGACGAAACACCTCCGTCACTAACGGCCTTTCCTCGTTGGCAGAAACTGGAGACTCTGATTTTGTCATCAATTCTTAATTCTTCTCCGACTTGGTTCATCTAGTGATTTCACGACATCAAAAACCGCAGTTTTTGCAAAATTTAAAACGGTTTCCCTATAACATCATTCTTTCAGAAAGATTTTAAGTGAACTTTTCACCCGCGGCTAAAATAAAGCTGTGATCGGTACATTCACGAAATCAAGTGAATTTCACATACTCCGTCGATATTTCGCGGAGATGTTATTAACTGATATTAGGCAGTGTTGTTATAAATAAAAAGATTGATTACCAATGAGCCTTGCTGTCCATAGAAAGGGTGCCTTCTATTTTGTCACCATCTGAATAATTCTTTTTTACTTCCAAGCTTAGTATTTCTTAACTTTACTGTCTGCTACGCGCTCGAATCTTCTCTCTCGTTCAACATAATGACCGTGCACTTTCTTTAAAATGAATTTCATAATGCAGCCTGGACGTTATCGACTGGAATCTTTCCTGGACGTTATACACTGGACAACAACAAATTCCTTCATGCCTGAAAGTGACGACAAGTAAGTTTCATTAAGTATATATCGTTAATCAAAAAGTTAGCCACTCCGCCGTCAACTCTCTGTATTGCTGTAGAACAGTAAAAACCCTTTCGTTGCTGTAACGCCATTTCACAAAAAATCAGCGGGTCGTCAGGAGCATTCGGCAAGCGTGCCCATCTCTGATCCACAGGAACGAAACCTAATTCTCGGGCATTTTATTTTGACTGCCGAAATGTTGGAAGCATTAGCCGGTCCGGGGAGCGAAAAATGCACTGAGCTCTGTATGAAATGAAAAAGTTTGCGAACATAATTCATCAGCGAAATTCAGATCAGAGCCAAATATTCCTGTGCGTGTAAATCCACCCCGATGACGCTAACGCAGCGCAACCAAACGCTGGGTTGCTGGGGCAAACATCGACATGCCCAGAAGCGGGTAAGAATCGAATCACGCACATTATCGTCCGGTTGTTTTGGAATGCAACAAATACACTCCCGGTCCCGAATAAAATGAGATTAGATAGCACCGCAATCTCAGTTTTCAGGTTAGAACCCTCTCTCCTGGGGTTTAATAGCGGATAACATTCGGAATTTATTTTTAGGGTACTGTAGCCATTACCGTACTATTTGTTCAGCGTCGAGCTGTTTTCCTTAACAGGAGGTGGTTCAAGAGATAAAATGATAATGATCATTGTCACATTTGTACTAACCACAGATGACTCATCCGTAGCAAATAGAACACGCTATGCACAATGCGCCACTCACCTCAATCTTGCACGCAATCTCGTTCTTCCTGAATACTAAGACCTTTCTTTACCAGTATCTCACCCAGCAATCTATCATGCACTTTATAGCTCCTCCTCTTCCCTTTCCTCCTAGCAACTCTGAATTATACACTCCTTTCACCAAACTGGCCCTCCTCTATTCTTTCCCCATGACCAAACCATCCATCCACCTATGATAGCTTCAGCATACCTCCATTTTCCTCACTGCTTCTATTCTTCATATGCCACATATACTATTTCAACCTTGGCTTCTAAAGCCTCTCCAATTCTCTTCCAGACCTTTTGCACATACCAAGTTCCTCGTTGAACGAGTCGGTAGAGTTCTCGGCTAGCACTCTGCTAGGCCCGAGTTCGAGTCTCCAGCCGGCCAATGAAGAATTAGAGGAATTTATTTCTGGTCATAGAAATGAATTTCTCGGTATAATGTCGTTCGGATTCCACAATAAGCTGTAGGTCCCGTTGCTAGGTAACCAACTGGTTCTTAGCCACGTAAAATAAGTCTAATCCTTCGGGCCAGCCCTAGGAGGGCCGTTAATCAGCTCAGTGGTCTGGTTAAACTAAGGTATACTTAACATTTGCACATACCGGGCTACCTTCATAGCTTTAAGTATTCTGTGGTTCAAATCTTTCCTCAGACCACCGTCCATTCCATTTACTGTAACAGAGAATTATCTATTATCGAAGTTTCCACTTACTCTATATTCTTACACTCACATTTACTTTCAACAACTGCATCATTTTCAGTCAACGGTTCAACCACGACATTCTAAAATGGCCAGTATCACGAGGTTATTTTCAGCATCGACATTTAACATCTAACCCTGAACCATCATGAAATGTATAGGACTTGATCAGCATAACGCTGATAAATTTATTCACTCTATTAACACCCTACCTGTTTCAGCACTTGTCATAAAACCTGAGATAATACCTTACAAGTGTGCCACATAAAACAGGCAGGCATGATAATCCAATTTTTAGCCTCTCTCTCTCTCTCTCTCTCTCTCTCTCTCTCTCTCTCTCTCTCTCTCTCTCTCTCTCTCTCTCTCCTAATTGGGCAAATGAGAAAGAAATTAATTATTCAGCAAAATCATTAAATGATAACCAAAGTCCGAAAAAGACAAGGAACCGATATGAGAAAGTAGAAACATTAATATTAATTATCATTATTCAGTAGATGAAACCTATTCATATGGGGGCCATTTACTTGAAATTCAAGCTTCCAAAGAATATTAAGGTGTTCATTAGGAAGAAGTAAGTGGAGGTCAAGAGAAATACGGAAAGAAGAGATAACACTCATTAAAAAATAAAAAAATAAAATTAATACACAGATAAAAATGTATCAAAATGCAAGAGGAATAGTATTAGGGTAGTAGCGCATTGCATTTCCGCTTGAACTTCTGAAGAAGTTCCAATTGCACGACATCCTCTGAAGGGAGGCTGTTCCACAGCCCAACGGTGAGAGGAATAAAGGCCCTCTGGAACTGAGAAGTTCGACAACGATGAACGTTTACCGCATACTGGTGCTGCTGTCCAGCGAATGTGGTTGCTCTCTCTCGGCAGATAAAGGGGATCAGGGATCAATTGTCTCATGAAAAAGTGACAAACAAGAGACCATCCGTCGATGGTCCAAGTCATAACTGCTACTATCAGGCAACAGAAAACTAACCACCACGAACCACTCTACTATCTAGAAGAGATAAATCTCTGGCAGAAGCAGACATCCACACCGGAGAACAGTATTCCAGTAAAGTACAAATGACCTAAAACATGTTGCACTGATTTCATCACTGTTATATATCTGTGTGGCCTTACGAGCAATAACTTTCGTGCGGCATTTGCTGAAACTTTCATTAGATGTTTCCCAAAAGTTAGATGTGAGTCAAAAGTGACACCTAGAATAGTTAAAGCTTCGGAATCATTCAGCAAAGTTTCATCCACCTGAAGGGGAGGATGGGGTGGGAAATCTGTACAAGATCTGCAAACAACAGTGTTTTCATGTTACTGGAGCTCAGCCTCATATTCCACCGACTACACCATTCCAAGATCTGGTCTGTGTCCTGGCTGAGGCTGAGGGCAGCTTCTTTTCCCATAAGTGGAGACTTTACTACACCCACAAGCGTTGCATCATCAGCATACACTAAAAATAACAGTGGACCAAGACACTGCCCTGTGGAACTCCAGACAACAATAGGTCTTGGTTCACCAAAGATCCCGTCCACAGCAACTCGCTGCTGCCTACCTGTGAGGAAATCTTGAAGTAATCCTAAAACATATCCACCCATTCCAAGATTCTGAAGTTTATAAATAAGTGCCTTATGATTTACTAAATCTAGAGCAACACTAAAATCTAGTTGAATTACTCTGCACTCAAAACCCTTATAAGGTTCCCTTGCAAACGGCATATCAAGTCTAAAAGAGCATCACAGGTACCTAACTGGTTCCTGTATGCATATTGACTATCAGCTAACAATCCTTTGAGTCCACATACTTACATAGTGGCTTAAAAATAAGCTTTTCAGCAGATAAACACATCCCCAAATGAACAACAATGCAAGTCAGGAAAACCGAGGTCACTTTAAGTATAGTAATTCTCTGGTTTCTGAGGCACAGGCAATCAGGTGGGGCATCATTATTCAAGCAGAACTTAAAGGAGATGCTGACCTAAATCATAATTACCACGGGTGAGGAGAAGGAAACCAGGAATTCAAGTAATATTCCTAAACGATAACGATTCTGGGAGGTTAATGACATCCAATTATTGTCGCCTCTAATGGCCTACGACGCAAAGGGTCTCGGGGCAATTCTGCAACGCATGTCTTCTCTTTGCTGTCACTTTCCAGAATCTCCACACATCTCCACCCTCACGTCTCAACTTCCCATCGAAATAGGTCCACTGTAGGTCTTCCAAGTCTTCTGGTGCCTGGATGAACCCAGCTGTCACTATCACGTGCTATTATCCCAACGGCATTCGATGATGTCCATAAACAGAGAATACTATTCTAACCATGGCATCATAAAAGATCTGAAGTAGGCCTAAGTGCTTTACAACCGCGTTCTTGTTAAACACAAAAAGGTCACCTAACACTACCTGGTTTTCTAGCAGCATAAATGATCTACCCAAGAAGAAAGCTTGGAGTCGAAAAGCTAAAACGCAGCGTTGTCGGCCATTCGGAATAACACGTTCAGTGTTACGCAGGCGTAACTGCAACTTCATTCCGTATGTGAAATAGACAATAACTAGTACAAGAATTCCATTGTTTATAGATAATATCTTCTTTTCACCGCTAACAATGGATCGTAAATATCCATTGTAAAAAGTTAGGTCTTGCTTTCTTAAAACACTATGGCAAGTCTCTAGCGATGATCGTTTAAAATACTGTGAATAAAATCTACAATGTAGCTTCGAACATCTACAGTACAAAGGGTCTCGCATAATTGTTCACAGATCCAACAATTTGAATAAGTTTCAATTTATACCCCTTGTTAAAAGTTGTCATGGATGCAGGTGGTTTGATCTAAAAGGGTTTCACAGTTATGTAGCTGATTCCTGGAAGAACTGACTTTCACTCAGAAACCAAGTGTTTACTAAAGGGATTCAGAGCCGATGAAACACGGTTTTTCGGCAACAACTTTTTATCAAAGCATCGGATAAAGATGAAAGTTGGCAAGTGTATATTTTATAACCTTACCTAATTTTTGCAAGTATTATTTAGTACCCAAGTTCGATAGTTTTGATATTTATAGAGTAAAATGAAGTCGCCGATGCCGGAACCGAGAAAATCACAGACGAGGAACCTAAAACAATTCGTGATGCAAACATATGACGTCATGAGGCTCCGCCCATCCAACAGGTTGGCGGCGAATGGCTATGCTTACAGTCTAGGCTTCAACAAATTCGATAATGGCCAGCAGGATATGGAATTGCCCCCTTGGTTGCAAGACTGCATTTGTGCTACAGTTTGCCACTTTGTATAGAAGCGAGAAGACCCGTGGCAAGGTTTACTATAGCGTGATAGGTAATTATTTCTATTGTGGGTACTAGTTGCTTGGCCACCACAGAAGTGTGGGCAAGAGCTGCTAGACAATATCCATGACAGTGTGGATTCGGGAACCACTCATCATTGACATCGCTAGCCAAGATGACGTCTTCCTCGAGAGTGACGATGAAGACATTTTATACATAAATTATGTAAAGTGTTAGACGTTTTATTTGTATATCTAAAACATATTAAAACGCAGTGATTATAACAATATGTTCCTCATTCAAACTGATTCCAATATATTTTCCTTTCCATGCATATCGATATAAATTGTGTTACATATGACTGGTATTACGTAGGTAAATAATAGCCTGCCCTCAAAATCTTGACTCCTACCCTTACATTTTATCTGTAGCGAGTATACGAGCGCTGTTTAGGGTGCTGTATGGTATAAATAAAAAAAAAAAGTAAAGAAAAATAGCCATTGGTTGCAGTAACCGAAATAAAACAATGGCGTTTACCTTTACACCTCCAACAATTGAGGGGAATGAGGTATCACTGCTTTTCATTTGGATTCTACTTCTAGTAACCGCTCCTGACTTGCTGCAAATAGAAGGCTATAGTGTCGAAGCCTGAGGTAAAACAAAACGGATTGCCTTTTTGTATTCCCGCCCTGAATAGATGTAGATCTAACAAATGAGCTATAGACCGGTTCATTATGTGGATGAATTACATGCGCTGAATTATTTGTAAAGTAGAAACAATACGAATACCAAGAAAATGGAAGAATTCCAAGCTAACAACTTAGTCGCATCAACTGCTGTGGAAGTTGTGATGAAACCTCCACAAAATAATAATAATAATAATAATAATAATAATAATAATAATAATAATAATAATAATAATAATAATAATAATAATAATAATAAAGTTATTGAGAATGAAAATGCAATCAAGGGGACGATGACAAATCCTGCTTGCCATCACTGGTAATGCTGAAGCCTGGGATGGGTACTAATATTAATTAGTGAATATGTCATCAGCAAGTGGGCAGAACCACAGTGAAGAGACGTTTTCCCCATATGAAAACTTCTCTTCACCGTGGGTGGAGCCTCATGACGTCATAAGTTAACGTCACTATTGTGTTCAAAACCCTTAATTGTGTTTTTGATGGCCCTGGCATAGGAAACGCACTTTTACTCTGATAATTACCAGAACTATTGAACTTTGGTACTAAATAATACTTGCAAAAATTAGGTAGGGTTATAAAATATACACTTGCCAACTTTCACCTTTATCTGATGCTTTTACAAAAAAGGCATTGCCGAAAAACCGTGTTTCATCGGTTCTGAGTCCTTAGTAGATTCAAGGTCGTTCAGTCTTTCAATAGCCTTCAAGAGCACCAGAGGGATGGAAGTTGACCCACCATGTGACACGAACCTAACTGCAGCCTGTAAGGATTACTAGCTGTCAAGGTATTCAACTAAGTACTTTAAGGCCAGCTTATCAACAGCCTTCGAGAACACCGAAAAGATGGAAAAAAGTTAAGTAGGCCTATATATACTTAGTTTAACCAGACCACTGAGCTGATTAACAGCTCTCCTAGGGCTGGCCCGAAGGATTAGATTTATTTGGCGTGGCTAAGAACCAACTGGTTAACTATCAACTTGACCTACAACTTATTGTGGAATCTGAACCACATTATGACGAGAAATAAATTCCTATCACCAGAAATAAATTCCTCTAATTCTTCATTGGCCGGTCGGAGAGTCGAACGCTGGGCCAACAGCGTGCTAGCCGAGAGCTCTACCCACCCCTCCAATGAAGAACTCCGAAAGGATGGAGACTGACCTGTAATTGTTTAGTTAAAACTTCTTCAGCTCTCTGTAACAGATACCGTAACGCTGACTTTGGGAAATATTACTTCAGCAAAGGTCTGAAACTACTTTTGCGGGTTCGTTTAATGGTGTGGACTTCGAGACAACATTTTCCAGCGGATCATGCTCAAAAGCAAGGCCTAGTTCTGTAGACCTTGCTCAAAAGCACTTCACAGAGCATCACGGAAGCGTGCAACCTTTGGACAATATTTCGCTGTGGTTCAAATCCAAAACCAATTTCTTAGGTTCATATAGTAATTAATATTTGGAAGCCATTTTATATCAACTCATGCTAGGAACCAATTTACTTTGGTATGAAAACAGCTGATATGCGGACCACATTACTAACAGGATCAGGCTCGAAATCAATCTCTGTGGAATGTATGGGAGCTCTGACTGACGGACAACATTTCACTTTGACTAATGTTTAAAGAACTTTACTAAGATCGTATTATAATGGTGGTATTGAGACGCGCCATTTTCCGTTGGTTCATGCTCGAAACCGCTTTTTAGGATCCACACACTGATTCTGAAATTGGGGCAAAACTTTTCCTCAAAATCCGTTATCATTCTGAAATGAAAATATTAACATCTGGTGGGAACCAACCCAGGCGGAAGAGTGCGCGCGTTCCGTTCTGCAAAAAAATATGGGTGACTGGACTTACTGCATTTTCATACGACGTAATTGCTAAGGTCGGTCACGTTGCGACCTAATTGGATCGTTTTATCCAAACAGAATCCAAAACATGATGTCGTTTCGCCATAAGCATCATTTTTTTTTTTTTTTTTTTTTTTGCTAACGACGCGTTTTTTAGTGGTTACTAAAAGTTTTGCTTCGAAATTGGGTATCCATCTAATTCACGCAAGCTTCATTAAAACTGTCCTTTTTAGAATATAAAAATTTTATATGATTTACAGTAAATAACCTATATGGAGGTTTTCAGGAAAGAGTCTTGTTATTATTCATATCAGCAGATAAAAACCCTTGTTGTCAAATCTTTTCACAACTTCGCAGACATATCTATGCCAAAACTTGATTATTTAATTGCCACGTCAGGTCCTACCACATCAAAGCAGTAACCATTATTTCACTGCTTGCATTTCAAACAAAATCATACCTAAAACTATTGAACTACACTCGGTATGACCACAATATATATAAATACATATATATATATATATATATATATATATATATATATATATATATATATATATATATATATATATATATATATATATATATATACACACACATATATATATATATATATATATACACACACACACACATATATATATATATATATATATATATATATATATATATATATATATATATATATATATATATATATATATATTAGCTGACCAACCCGGCGCTGCCCTGAAAAAACTGAATGACTTTCGATAAACTATCTCTCTCTCTCTCTCTCACCTTCTCCTCCCTAACACCCGAAGTTTTCCTGTCATTTCTTCTGTCAGTTCATCGAAACTGCCGTTAAAACTTACGTGTAGACAACAGTTTGTGGGCAGAGACAGTCCACTCACCAGAATAGATAAACTGATGGTATTACCAAAATATCTTCCGACCAACTGACAGGTTAGCGCCAATTTCACGAAGTTTGCCGTTGCATTTCATCTGGGAAGCATCGCAGATGCTCTGATCAGAATGTGAATAAATTATATATAGGCTTGTTCATTTCACTGTTAATCCCTTCAGTGCTATTTGTAGACCTTAATAAGTCCAATTCGTACAACAAAAATCTAAAACAATATTTCCATGTGATACAGACGATTTGTTATAGGTCTAGGCAAGTGATGTCTTTTTATATATGTTACTATAATGAAAGTAAACTTCACTGTCCAGTTCATAAAAAACTGGAAAAACTTCTAAAAATTTTCCCTACCTTCCACGAGAAGTTGAAAATGATATTTACAACCCCTTGTGGGGCCTCATTTACAATGCAATTGTAAAATTTACCAACTTATATATGTTTTTTCTAATAAATAAACTTACTGTATTTTGTAAAATTATTATTACTGCTCACACAATATCGAAACCGATAAGAAATAAAAGCAGTAAAAATTTTTTGCATATTTGTTGAAAAATATTCACGTACATTTACAAGAGGGAAGATTCAGTAACTTTTTTTTACTTTTACATGCTTTTTCTAATATTTCTTTGCAATTTTCTTTGTAAAATTACATTTACAACCGACATACTATTGTAAAAGACAAAAATAAAAAACAACAGCAACCCCTTTGTATATTTACAAGCAAATTTACAAAAAGACTCATGTGAGAGAGAGATGCAGTACTTTCCCCCTTGAAGTCACAAGCATTACTGATACTGGCCTAACTCTCACGTCTGTATAAAAGTTGCTATTAGTGAATTTATAGCATATAGAAGCATTGGCACCTCTGTTTCGAACCATTATTACCATAACAGTGGTGCGTAATTCTGTTTCACACTGAGGCTCAATCCGTCCACCTCCCAAAACCTGTTTTACTTCACAATGAGGCTCAATCTGTCCACCTCCCCAAACCTGTTTTACTTCACACTGAGGCTCAATCCGTCCAATAAGGGTTATGTAGAATTCTGTATAAAGTTACACGTAAGGCATCTATAAACTTGATCAATTCGTACAATAACGTAGCATGAATCAAACAAAATCTTTCCCTTCTTGGAGCAATATTAGGCAATCGGTATTTATTGTTTTGAATAAATAGGCGTTGATAAAAGATAGAAATGGATAAATATCATTCCAAAGGTAAAAACAAGGAAGTAACGAATGAACTGAACGCGTCTCAGTTTCCTTTGACGTTTCTAAGGGAAAGTGTAGGCCGAAGTCCGAACTGTCTACTATAGAAATTGTCGATAAATGGTGATTTTTTAGAGGATTAAGTACTTAGATATGATAATGGTAATACCTCAAGGTACTAAAGAATTTCTATTTTATTGGCAAGGTAACAATTAAGATACGTTTGGCTTAAGATGGACACTGAAAAAAAATGTAGTATTTTCGTCACAAGTAATTTTTTAGTGGGGGGTAGTCTTATCGCAGAAGCATTTAGTCTGCTAATAATACGCATGCGCGGATGCCGATGGATTTGTTTCTTCTCGTTGATGAATTATTCCTTGATCTCCAAAGTTGTGCCCAAAACTACGAAGTTTTATGTGTGGATTAAGTAGTCAGATATGATAATGGTAATACCACAGGGTACTTAAAGAATTTGTATTTTAGTGGCAAGGTATGATTAAGACACGTTTGGCTTAAAGTAAAACCTGAAAAAGCTGGTAATTGCGTTGCAAGCAATTTTTTAATAAGGTGTGTCTATTACAGAAGCATTTGGTCTGTTACTTTTCACCATGGCAAGGATTGTAAACCTCATTTAAACTGATACAGGTTTTCTATGTTGATTTTCTTGAGGTAATAAACAATTATATTAATAAATCTCATAAATTTTGATAAAATTTCATGTAAATTCAGGTCAAAAATTTATGTTATAGGGGATTTGAATTTATTGTATAGGTTAATCATACGTTTGGCAGCTCTGGGAAAAATAAAGGTGGAGTGTCAGGTGAAAAATGAGAATAAACCCAGACAACTGAAGGAAAAGGTGATGTTAAAACGAAAATTACATTTTTTTGTCTGTGTTTGTGTGTCTGTCACGGGATAGGGGTTTCATTTTGAATGAAAACCTTTCTGGGGTGACATAGAGGCCGTGTGCAAAATTTCGTCTGGGTCTGTCAAGCAGTTTGGATTTCTATAGAAACCAAACTAATGTACAAACATTCACACACACACACACACACACACACACATATATATATATATATATATATATATATATATATATATATATATATATATATATATATATATATATATAATCAAGTTGAACATAAACTCTGGTTTTTAAATTTATTTGTTTTAAGGAAAGTCCGTCGCCACCCGTTAAGTTCAAACATGTTTAAGTCATTGCTGAGAAAAAACTTTTCAGCCTTCATTTGTTTTATTCATATCCTGTTAATTAAACAAAAAATAATCAGGGACATACAGCTGAAAATTTTTGAGGTGGAAATGGCACCTCAGTAAAATGAAATTTTGAATTTGAAAGAAGCATTGTACCCACAGGTAAAACGTTGCTGTTATGAGTAGCCTAGGAATCTCTTTACTGGGATATAATACGTTGACATATTATCATATATCCCTGCTCAAACTTTTGAAATGCTCAATTTTCCATTTCTTTGTGTGTTGACACTGGCTAATTACCTGACCTCTTAATTAAACGAAATAAGGATTTTCATATTTAGTGCCACCTATGTCCAAGATCACAAAATCAGATGCATTATATATAAAAATAATAGACAGTCATTCACTTAGCAGTACTTAATCTCATCTTAAAATACCGTCAACACTTCGTAAGGTAGATATTATTGGTAGATGTTTTGTATTTATTTTCCGTGAACATCAAAAAAACTAAGATATCAAGGTTGGAGTGTTTACGTTGTACTTAACATTCAATTACACCACTAAATTACATTTCCGGGGCTATTTTGGAATTTGACAGCAGCAGCCATTCTTCTACTACAATGGCAACTGCTTTCAGGACAAGCGGAATGTTTTCCCAGTAAGTAATTTTGCCGTGGAACTCATTTTTGGTGCAATTTATTCCATCCCATGAATGTGATTATAAGAGGTTAATTTGGTTAAATTCAATCAAGTGTGTTAAATTTTCATACTAGGATAATGCAATTAAAAAGCTATCAACATCATTGATATTGAATATACATTTTGATGTCATCATTGCAATATTTATCTGTAATTATTTTTATACACCAGCATATCAAACAGTGTATGTTTTGGAGCAGGTTATTACTTCTGTTATTTATGCTCCTAATTGGTAAGGCTGTTAATGCCTCCATTTACAGCTTCGAGCTTTCGAGAAACTTGTGTATGCTTGTATACAATACATTTAACGTGTATTTTCATATATAAATATATATATATATATAGTATATACGAGTATATACACACAAAAATGTATATATACATATATTTATACCTATACATATATATACACATACATATCTATATACAAAAGTGATTGTTTGCATATTTATTTGTCCACTATAGAAATCCGAACTGCTTGAAAAGCCCAGAAAAAATTTCACCCCAGAAAGGTTTTGAACTCAAAGTCAAGCCCCTACCCTGTGACAGACATACAAACACATACAAAACAAATTAAATTTTCGTTTTTATGTCACCTTTTCCTTCAGTTTTCTGGGTTTATTTTCATTTTTCACGTGACACTTCACCTTTTCTTCTGGCGTTGCCAGAAGTATGATTAACCTGTAACAATGAATCCTCTATAACATCAATTTTTGATGAGAATATATGTGAATTTCGATTATAATTTATGTTAATAGTTAATATAATTGTTTATTACTTCGACAAAATCTACACTGAAAAACTAAATTGATAATTTCTTTCCATAGTAAGTGAAGATGACTCCGCATATGCATAGTAGTGGCTTAACGCAACGATTTCAGCCGGCAGAAACCACCACCAAACTCACTCTCTCTCTCTCTCTCTCTCAAGGCATCACTCAAGCACTATGGAGTGAAATCTATCTCTGCCTATGAGGTTTATTACCAAATTATTACCTACAGAGAACAGCAACAATTTACGATGCAAAAAAGTGAAAGGCAGCATCTGCATGCAAAAAAAAACATTAGTTGGCAACTTTTGGTACAGTCGGGGAAGAGATTTCTTTTACCCCTATAGTTCACGAGACATTGTAAATGGCAACGCCGCTTTTGTTTATGTACTTAAGTAGTAGTACTATTAGCTGATTGGCGCAGACGTCTCCTTACCAGTTAATATATATTTACTTACATATTCCAAAAAAATAACGAAAATACGTTGGTAAAAAAATAAGTGCGAACAATCTGCAACGTGAAAAATGGGTTTATAGGTGTTTTTTTCTCAGGATTATATAAAACGCTTTAGAGGGAAGTTCCGTAGAGTAATATCATGATACAGATTAGTGTTTGGATAAGTCTAATCCTTTGGGCCAGCCCTAGGAGATCTGTTAACCAGCTCAGTGGTCTGGTTAAACTAAGATATACTTAACTTTTTTGTGCATATGACTTATAAATCTTATATGATACAAGCCCTTACGAAACGTTCGTATTTTCATAGGGTGCTTAACTCAAGCTCCTGAATATTTTTGTGATTGTCAAAAGCCTTTTCAGTTTTTCCTTCGCCAAATTTTGAATGTAGTGTCATTATAAGTTGCACTGTCAACCTAGACATATTAATGGAGCATCTCTTCACACAAGACCTCCCTGTCGGACCACTTAATACGTATCAATTCACATGCCCTATATTTAATATGACTATTATACTCCTTCCTTAACAACATAAAATGCAACTTATGTATTAAATTCTTCATCAAGGTAGAAAGAAGTGATGTTATTTTTTTTTTTTAGTGTTTTGTTCGTTCCTGACAGTTCGCGATGCTGATCAAATGTCCATTTTAATTCTGGTAAAAACATCATTATATGTTATGCAATCGGTTCTGTCTGTGAAGAGTTCAAATAAATATCTATCCCTGATACTCAGCAGTTTATTTCGAGCCTTTGTCTAAATACCAGGTAAATTACTACATGTGGATGTTACGTGTGGACTATGCAGAGCAAAATGATTATCATTAATAACATGGATGAGTAGTATGTGATCAGTAATCTAGCTGACCAGAAAATAAGTGTAAAACTTGATAATGAATATGTCAGTTGGAAAAAGGGATCAGACTGCTGCTGCCATTAACACGAATTCATACTTTATGACCGGTCCTTGCCCCGACCCTAGAGGGTACAGGGGTATCTCATGGAGGCTGGGCCCGAGCTGGCAGTGGCACTGAAAGTTACTCACCAAAAAAAAAAAAAAAAATATGGATGTACACAGCGTTTACGTATTGAGCGTATGTTCACTCCCATTGCGACATATATTAAAATACAAGGCATAAGATTATTTCCAGTTATTCTGTTTCTTACCTATTACCGTCATATTCTTACCTATTACCGTCATATTCTTACCTATTACCGCCATATTCTTACCTATTACCGTCATATTCTTACCTATTATCGCCATATTAACTATTGCCGCCATATTCTTACCTATTACCGCCATATTCTGACCTATCACCGTCATATTCTTACCTATTACCGCCATATCCTTACCTATTACCGCCATATTCTTACCTATTACCGTCATATTCTTACCTATTACCGCCATATCCTTACCTATTACCATCATATTCTTACCTATTACCGCCATATTCTTACCTATTACCATCATATTCTTACCTATTACCGCCATATTCTTACCTATTACCGTTTATATTCTTACCTATTACCGTCTATTACCGCCATATTCTTACCTATTACTGTCATATTCTTACCTATTAACGTCATATTCTTACCCATTACCGCCATATTCTTACCTATTACCGTCATATTCTTACCTATTACCGCCATATTCTATTAACGTCATATTACCTATTACCGCCATATTCTTACCTATTACCGTCCTATTCTTAGCTATTACCCCTATTACCGCCATATTCTTACCTATTACCGTCATATTCTTACCTATTACCGCCATATTCTTACCTATTAACGTCATATTCTTACCTATTACCGCCATATTCTTACCTATTAACGTCATATTCTTACCTATTACCACCATATTACCCGTCATATTCTTACCTATTAACGCCATATTCTTACCTATTAACGTCATATTCTTACCTATTACCGCCATATTCTTACCTATTAACGTCATATTCTGACCTATTACCGTCATATTCTTACCTATTACCGTCATATTACCTATTAACGTCATATTCTTACCTATTAACGTCATATTCTTACCTATTACCGCCATATTCTTACCTATTAACGTCATATTCTTACCTATTACCGCCATATTCTTACCTATTAACGTCATATTCTTACCTATTAACGTCATATTCTTACCTATTACCGCCATATTCTTACCTATTAACGTCATATTCTTGACCTATTACCGTCATATTCTTACCTATTACCGCCATATTCTTACCTATTAACGTCATATTCTTCATTACCGTTATTCTTACCTATTACCGCCATATTCTTACCTATTAACGTCATATTCTTACCTATTAACGTCATATTCTTACCTATTACCGCCATATTCTGACCTATTACCGTCCTATTCTTACCTATTACCGCCATATTCTTACCTATTAACGTCATATTCTTACCTATTACCGCCATATTCTTACCTATTAACGTCATATTCTGACCTATTACCGTCATATTCTTACCTATCACCGCCATATTCTTACCTATTAACGTCATATTCTTACCTATTAACGTCATATTCTTACCTATTACCGCCATATTCTTACCTATTAACGTCATATTCTTACCTATTACCGCCATATTCTTCTATTACCTATTAACGTCATATTCTTACCTATTACCGCCATATTCTTACCTATTAACGTCATATTCTGACCTATTACCGTCATATTCTTACCTATTACCGCCATATTCTTACCTATTAACGTCATATTCTTACCTATTACCGTCATATTCTTACCTATTACCGCCATATTCTTACCTATTAACGTCATATTCTTACCTATTAACGTCATATTCTTACCTATTACCGCCATATTCTTACCTATTAACGTCATATTCTTTATTACCGCCATATTCTTACCTATTAACGTCATATTCTTACCTATTAACGTCATATTCTTACCTATTACCGTCATATTCTTACCTATTACCGCCATATTCTTACCTATTAACGTCATATTCTTACCTATTACCGCCATATTCTTACCTATTAACGTCATATTCTTACCTATTACCGCCATATTCTTACCTATTAACGTCATATTCTTACCTATTAACGTCATATTCTTACCTATTACCGCCATATTCTTACCTATTAACGTCATATTCTTACCTATTACCGTCATATTCTTAACCATGGTGTCTTGTTCGAAACTCTCGGCCAATACCTCACACTTGAGCTTGCCAGATGCTCGATGATCAACGCGCGAAAGGATGACTTCGTGCAGATTTGATCTTTGTTCCTGGAAGGCAAAAGGAATAATAATATAATAATAATAATAATAATAATAATAATAATAATAATAATAATAATAATAATATGTTAGATTTAATGTGAAAATCTACTTATAAACCTAAATGTGATCTCGCCTACACGTATCAGTAACTTTATTTACCATAAATAGTTTTAATCGATCAGAAATGACAAAAGTCATTAATTTTTTTGGACACGAAAGTTTATAAATTATAAATATTTCCTACTCACGAAAAAAATAGTTTTATACCGCTTATATTTAGATATGATCCATATCTACGCCCACTTATGCGAGTATAACAAAAATTGAATTCGGAGACGATCGCAGCACGAAAAACTGCTGTGACAACATTGCGGACCAACTTAAATGCTCAGTGATTGTAAGTCAGTCTCAAAAGAGAGGAGCTTAAATGGAGGTAGACGGATTTAGAGACTTTTTTTATATAAAGCGTCATCAACAAACTTTCAACCAAGATGGAATTTAGCTGCTAATAAATGATCAGTGGATAATTGGATGCCAAGTTTTTTTTTTCATAACGGTTGCCATTTGTAAACATGAGGTTACCAGGTGTTGACCCAACATTTAAACAGGGTTTTCATAACGGTTGCCATTTGTAAACATGAGGTTACCAGGTGTTGACCCAACATTTAAACAGGTGAGGGAATATGGGTAGCAATCCTTTGTAACCTCTGTTGTAATGATTCGTCATTTAATAAATAAAATATCTTAAAGTTTAAACCCACCTGATCATAATTAAGAACTAGGATTCGCCATGGCACTAATATGCTTGGGGTCCTTTTTAAGAATTAGCAATGAAAACATAAGCAAGAGCACATCTCTTTTTTTCTCCACACTGACATAAATATATATAAATACATACCTTCAACAACACAGAATTTATTCCCAATCTTCTGTACACATTACGATACCTTACTTGCTTTATTTACTTTTTAAGTAACATCCTCTCTCATTCTACCATCATAAAAAATATTTACCCCTAAACAATTATAATAATAAATCGCTGCCTTTCTCTCACCCACTATATTAATGATCAATGCTCTATCTTCGTGAATCTAATTTACCTTCATAACCTTGCTCTTGCTAAAGTTCATTTTCACCTATCTCCTCCTACATACGCTTTCAAATTCTTTCACTAATCTCTGCAGTTTTTTTACACTATTCCCAGTTAGTACTGTAACATCTGCGGAAATCAATTAATACTCCATCCACGTCACACCCTATCCCACAGCTTTGCGTCTGCATCTAACGAAATTCTGACTTTTCCCATCAATCCAGTCACTGAGATATTAAACAGACATAGAGGCAACACATCATTGTCTCACCAAACCAGTCGTTTTTCACTTTCATCATGAAAACTTATCGCTCTCAGCAACTGGCCTTCTCTATATACCATGCAGCCTCAGCACCCTCCATACTGTCTTTTATCATTTCTATCTCAAGATTTCTCCAGGTCCGTGCCTGCCACAGACAGCCTTTTCTCTTTACTTTCACACTTCTCACACACCTGTTTCATAACCATACTTGATTCACACACACACTCTTCCTTGTCAGAATAATATATATATATATATATATATATATATATATATATATATATATATATATATATATATATATATATATATATATGTATATATTTATGATGTTGCCTTGTAATATGTATATCCTCCTATAATTTTGACATATTTCCTCTTCTATTTACCATGTATTATGTGTAATGATAATGATTGTTGAAACATCATATGTAGTAGTATCAGATCTCAAGAGACTTAGTGATTTAGATCAGTTAACAACGTAACTCAGAATTAATAACATCTTTCTTGATAAAAGCGTAGTAGCAGAAGAGAGAGATTCAAGTTTAGATCAAGCAAAGGGTCTGTTTCACTCCAGTTGTCATCAGTTCGGATAAAAGAGCACTTTGTTTTAATTCACGTGTTGACATGTCGGGAATAACAATTGCCATCTGTTTGATCATGTAAAGATTTCTGTAAAAGCTTTGTCTCATACGAGAAAAAGACGAAGGTTTTGTAATGTTACATACATGACTCTGGTCACGTATGCCCTTTTGAAAGATATGGACAAGTACTGCACAGAACCACATGGCAGTTGCGTCATATATTGTCCCGATTGTGTTCAAAACATTTTGCCGGAAGTGACGTCATCTTCCTTGTTCTAGAACTTTCTTTTTGTTTCTCGCACCCAAAGTGCCTTAATGACGTCACTTGAGTATTTCATGTGCTACTGGAATCCTCAGATTAATTTTTATTCATTCTGATTTTCGAGACCGATCAGTTTGGTTCCCTCTCTCTCACTGTATTTCTTAAAAAGAGAGTAATATTAACATAATATATTTGCAGTCTCTGGTATTAAATGTAGCTTTTGAGATCTGAATTTAGTAAAATTATTCAATTTGTAACAGCGCCTGATAAAAAGTGTGTTTTGTGAATCCAAGCAGCTGCATATTCTGGGATTTTACAAAGGTTTTCACAAGCTTGTGTAAGGGAAAGTGAATTTTACTTATTATTACCATGGTATAATAGGTATACTAGGGAAATTTTTGCCTTAGTGAAATTGTTATTGATAAATCTTTTGTGCAATTTTGTGTGTTCTTGTGTTTGCAATCTCTTGATTTTTTTTTTGCGATTTAACATTTATTTACATAGCATTTAAAATATTTCTAGATGATTTAACATTGCATGCTTGATTTAATTTTCATTTATTAAGATTTTCTTTTCAAATCTTGAATAATTCTTGATAGTTTAAATTTTGCTTGATTAATTTAATTTCTTAATAAATTAAAGTTTTGTGATTTAATTTTGTTTAATAATTTAACTCAAGAATTAATTAAATTTTGTGAGTGTTTTCAAGTAATAGTAAATTTTTCAGAATTGTGAATTCTAATTATAAATTCTGAATTTAACAATAAATTTTTGTATTTAAAATTTTTAAAAACAGTGTTTCATTTATTGATCACCACTGAATAGGATTAATTGTGTGCATAAGGCAAAGTGATAAACATGTTTTATTAATTTAGTTTTGCTGAAGTGAATTAAGACCAGGGAAACAGTTAAAGTTGTTTGATGGAGGGATGCCCTTTTACTTTAGAATATTTCTTGTTTAATAGTGGATACCTCACACGAATCTTGATAAACTTAGTTTGATTTTTCAAATGATTAATAAGCTTTTTAAGGGATCTCTGTTACATTTAGAATACTCAGTCATAATTCTTATTGTTATGAGAGTTCAGGTAGTATCTGGCTGAAGTGAGGTAAGTTTTTGAATTTTGTGATTAGTTGTGTCATAACCAGGTACTTGGTATGCATCGTGACAATATATATATATATATATGTGTGTGTGTGTGTGTGTGTGTGTGTGTGTAATAGGCACGTGAGTTCCTGTAGCCCATTCCGTGACGTTCCTCCCTTGGCCTTTCCATCATATTCCCCTTGCAAATGAATCCAATAAATTACGAGTTGATTTGTAGGTTTTGCATCACACAAGAGGTGTTTCAGTGGCTATCATGGGAAGCCTTTCACTATTCATGAATGTGAAAATATTCCATTTGGTACCAAATGCAACAATCAATGTTGCTCATAAAACAGTTAATAAAAATGTACAAAATGCATGCATTTGATGTTCACTGAGCTGCCGCAATGCATTTCAGGGGAGTAACGGCGCTCGACTCCCGGTGAAAATTACGTTGTAATATGGCAAAAAATGAGGGTATCGCGGCATAACGCCCTACATAATCCTGGTACATGAAAGCACATACACGCGGGCGCGAGCTGGCTTTTTCGCAGAGAGAGAGAGAGAGAGAGAGAGAGAGAGAGAGAGAGAGAGAGAGAGAGAGAGAGAGAGAGAGAACAAGCGGGCGTCAGGGAGAGGTGCAATCCTCTGCCATTGTAGACCAGACACCCCTCTGACACTGAGTACAAGACGTCACGCTTCCCTCTCGGCGGAAGCTCAAGAAATGGATTCCTGCTGAGGAAATGCAATCCATCGAGAATATACGCCATTTGCATGAGCCAACGCATACCGCGGGACGTCTGTGACCGCCCGGACGTTACTGACTGCCGCCGACTCGAAGGCTCTAATAAAATGCGCGAAGTCCTGATCGTTAAACTTTACTGCTCAATGGATCGTCTTGTGTCATCTTGTAAAGATACGGCAGACATACATATATATATATATATATATATATATATATATATATATATATATATATATATATATATATATATATATATATATATATATATATGTATATATATATATAGTTATAGTCCAGGTGTCGGGTGTCAAGTCCCGAATTTTAGCCGAGGTGTGCATTATATGACGCATAGTTGTTCGGAATGGATTTGGACTCTTCAGATGCCCCAGAAGAAGATTCTGATGGGCGCCACCTTTGCACCCTAAGGGAAATTGAAATATTCAAGATGGCCGCCATTAGGGGAAATTGAAGTATTCAAGATGGCCGCCATTAGATATACTAGTTTAGGAAATCTCTCAAAACTGCCAGTTTAATTGCAAAAAAGGGGCAAATATCACTTACTTAATATTTTTATGAATTACATTTGTCTGATATGCATATTCAGTGACTGACATCACTGTTTAAAAATCCAAGATGGCTGCTACCATTGAAGATGGTTCATGAAATCCCTTTGGAAGTTCAAGATGGCTGCCATACTGGATGCTTATCTAAGAAATATAGACCTAGTCAAAGCGTAGGCTGGTTGGCGAGGTAAAATAAATTATGTTATAAGGTTTTCTTGATCTTTTACAGGTTTGTATCAAACATTGTTGAATGAAATCCAGGGTTGCTGACTTTATGGAATAGAATATACATAGAATCTTATGCCTATTTGAAGGTAGGATTTTTTCTCTTTTTATGAGCCATATTTTGAGTTGTCTTTTTGCGCAATTGCTACATAATCCTTCCCAAGTAAAGAGTTTTCCTTTTTAAACAGTAGGGATTTGTTAAAGAGGCAGCAGTTCTCTCTTTGGAGGACCTTTACAAATTGTAGGTGCAAGATGTACAGAATTCTAAAAAATACCCTTATTCAGATATTGAGTGTGTAGTCCAAAAGATAGGAGGTACTGAATTTGAAAAATCCTGCAAAATCAAACATGTATAACAATTACCTTAGACTACCCAATATCTAAGAATTGAAAATTTAGAATTCCTACAAATCGTGATTTTCCAGATGCCATGGATTTCCAAGCTGATAACTGCTTTTTTGATTGTGAAGAGATATGCAGCTGAGACTGAGTGGGTCAATGAACGATTTACATGCTGCAGATGGCCGCTATCGTGATGACTGCCGAAAAAAAATCGTGTATAGAAGCGTATCTTTTGCTGAGAGTGAAGTGGCAGCTGAAGAGGCTTTTCTGAAGACAGTAAGTGAATTGGCAATGGGCAAGACAAGGATATGGTCATCTCCAGATATCTACAAAGTTTATCTTAATAATGGTGGAACTCTAAATCGTAGGGCTTTTGTATCAAACCTTGAAGGATATTTCAATGCAAGAGCTATGGCTTTAGCAACAAGTCGGGACATTTCTGTGAAAGAGGTGTTGAAGTATGAACTGGCCCCTATTCCATAATCCATATTTAAAGAAGAGAATGGTCTGCCTCGACTCAGGATTGTCAAAGCGGAGGCCACTTTGAAGACGAATCTCAAAAGTTGAAGTATCATCAAGAATATCTGAGAAGCCAAATGCCATTGTGCTTGATAGCTGTGCTATCCTTTGGGTGATTCACTGGCAAGTAAATGGGCAAGCTAAGGACTTTGTTGATGGGTTCATGGCTTATATACTTGCTAGGGTGTCTCAGTGTGCCCATGTGCATCTGGTAGTAACAACACGTCAATATAAAGCTCTCACTGGATACTCCACTGCTACTTCAATCAGGTATGTTGGCCATGCCCAGGAACAAGGAGCAACTTATAGATATTATCTGTATGGAACTTCCCAAGAAAGTTCAACAGAATCCTACCCCATCATCCCTCATCATAACAGGAAAAGACCCTGTTCTAACTGAAGTCAAGGATGGGTCTTTCCATGAATGTCTTGATCTTACCACTACCCATGATGAGGCAGATGTCACAATTCCCCAACAGGTGATGAATCTTGCAGCAAAGGGAAGCAGGTCTATCAAAGTGGTTTGTGATGACACTGATGTCTTTGTGCTGTTACATTCACTTCTACCATGAAGAGAAATTAACATCAGTGGTCCAGATGGAAGCAACCAGTCCTGGCCGAGCATCTGTAGATATTGGAGAAGCCAGTAAAAAGCCTTGTGACATCCTACCATATTTGGTTACAGCACATACTGCGACAGGTTGTGGTACTGTCGGAGCGTTTCATGGTACTAGCAAGGCAAAAGGGATCAAGGTCCTGCAGTCTGGCCTCAAATTAACTTGAATCGGTAACCCAGACTCCTACGTCAGAGGCCTTGCAGGTGAATGTGAAGAGAGCACATTTTCATGTATATGGAAAGCAGCTCTTGACACGGAAGCAACGACTATGGATGTTTATAACCATGGATGGGCAAAAGATGAATACTTCATGTCTCCAGCCAGTCACTATTGCAAAAGATGTGGATATAGCTCCACCAGAACTCCTGAAATCAATCCAATGTTCTCGTGCTTCTGCACAACCTTGCTCTCCATTGAGATGCAGTTGTGCTTCATCACAACTAGGTTGTTGTGTTTTGTAAATGTGGTGGGAAGGATAATTGTCTGAATCCAAGAACTGTGACTCCTGACAATGCCGATGACGAGACACAAGATGAGGCTGACAATGATTAGTTTGAAGTTTTGACAGACATAGCATCACCAATACCAATATATTCATTGTATATTTTATAACCACACTGTTGTTTTCCTGAATTTGTCATTGTACACCTACGAACATTTCTTGTAATTCAATATTCATTTTTCTAAACTATATTTGTTATTGCATAGTTTAAGGTTTATATCAGTACAGTTGTACTGGAATCACTCTGTTATCCTGTCTTGTGATGGACTTCTGCTAAGTAGCCCTTAACCACCAATTTCATTTTACAGTTCATACAAATCCTATGTCACTGGGTGACTGCGTAAAAATCTATTCCAAATTGCAAGGCAACTTAATTACGTGGTTTCAGTGAATTTGAAAAATTGATGGATACCCGGTACCATTCACTTTCTTATTTAGATTCAATAAACAATACAACTAGCTTGGAGTTCTAAAAAAGACTGTCTTTGAAAATGTACATTTAATTCACTGATCACTAAGGTTACATTTGCTATGAACTAGAGGCATTTTGTCATTTGTTGTCAATGAATCTTGGTAATTTAAGAGTAAATGTGTTGTTTTTTTTATAACAATGCCTGTCACTAAGAACTGATGAAGTTATTTTCACCCATCTCTAAAACTGTGAATCAAATGCAACTGCCATCTGTTTCCAGGGTGTTTGGAAATTTCAGAGATTTTATGAATCAATGTCCATGTTGGCGGCCATCTTGAATTTTCAAACAATAATTTTCGTTGGAAATTGATGTAATAAGATTAAAGGTGACAATGGCCTTCAATTTTTCAAATTTTCTAGAAATCTTTGAATCAAAATCCACTCCAAAAACTATGTACCATGTTTTGCACACTCCAACTAAAAATCACCTTGACTAATAGACGTGTTTTCGTGATCGAGAAGACAGAGTTTTGCGCTCGAGAAACTAAAACTCGACTTATGATTTTCTAATATTAAACAAGAGGTCACCCTAATGGGGACGATGCAGAACGTGAGCAAGAGGTAAGTCTTCAAGTCAGAGTTCCTGCCCTTGGAATTATAATATTCTTAATGTACCTCATGAATAATCAAGTATTTAAACTTCAAAATGCGCTGAAACTCTTGAAGATAGGAAGAAATACCGGAAAAAACAAACAGACATACGATTTAATATTAATAAAATCATACTCGTATGCCAAACAAAACAGAAAATTGGAAAAAAAAAATCCTCGTAAAACGAGTTGAAAATCCCGAGAGAAATGTCAGACCCTTCAAGATTCTTCCAAAGGTTTTCAAGAAGGAATTACTGAGAAAAACTCGTCATCTGATGGAAATGGAAGGGACTGTCCTTTCTACTTTTCTGAATCCCTCATAAATAGTTTTTACAATGACTAAATGGAGAAGCGTTATTTTCATCACTGATAACACACTAGTCAGTTTTATCATGAATCTGAAAAACGCGATCAATGACTCTATTATACGTTGAGCTCAACCTCGTCAGATTTATTGACCATATAAATTATATGTAAAGCTTAACAAACTGAAATAAAAATAACCCAACATAATTTGCGAATGTATTCAGTGCATTTACAAAGGCAAGAAAAGAAAAAAAGTTTAGTAAATATTAATTTTTGCATCGATGACAAAGGCTGTTGTTACGTGACCGTGTGGCACCAAACGAACTTAACCCACCACTTGAAATGAGCAGAAAAGGAAACTATAAAAAAGTTACTGCACAAAAGCGACTGTTAAAACCTATACCTACGTCTACAATGATCCCAGGGGTTTGGTAGACAGACTTGGGTCGAGCGCTCTTCGGGACGAAATTGAAGAACATCATCTCGTCCTTCCACCAAGTCAGCGAATAGAGTTCGTCCCCATGCAGGTCGAACGAGCAGGTCAGGCGGACTTTGTCACCGCTGAAGGCTGTTCTTGGCACTCCGATTCCCGTGATTTGCAGGCACAGGCCGGGCTGAAGGGCTGTAAGAGGAATTGGGCGAGCTTAAGGTTCGGATTTATTCTAAACTAGTTCACGGATTCTGTTTTATCCGTTGAATGTTCGTGTATTTTGCAATGTGGCGCGTCTGAGCTCACATATTTTTTCGTATTTTTAGTATTTACTAGTTACATCAATGGCCTACGAAATAAATTAGCACAGTGAGAAAACACCAAAAGCGTGGATGTGTATTTCGATGTACAGAGGACTGTTTTAAATAGGACTTTTAACTCTTAGGGACTATGATTCTAAAATAAAAAAAAAACTTAAATGTATATTAATGCAATACACAATACACGCACAAAAACATACATGCATGCATGGTATACACACACATACATACTTCAGATATACATACATACATACACACACACACACATATATATATATACACACATAATGTGTGTGTGTGCAGAAGAACCATATATATAACGTTTTATCAGATTATGGCAAATATATAAATATATTTATATATATATATAAATATAAAATATAATATATATATATATATATATATATATATATATATATATATATTTAACGTTATATATATTTATAAATATAAATATATTTATGCATGCATATATAAATAAATATATATATATATATATATATATATATATATATATATATATATATATATATTATATATATATAATATATATATACATTATTATATATATATATATATATATATATATATATATATATATATATATACACAGTATATATATATGTGTGTGTGTGTGTTTGTTTAATGGTGCAGGTGTATTTGTGTATGTGCCTGAGACGTACAAACTCTTGCATTAGGCAGGGATCTCACAGTTGGAAGGTATGTGACCCGGGGCACCTGCTTTGGAATACAGCAGGTATCAGCGACACGGTTTCAGGCAGAACTTTCCGTCTCCGTTTTGGTTCGAACCTTCTAGAACCTTTTGTTGGGTTTTAATCGGATTTCTAAGTGTGCCAAAGGAGGTGTGCATTAATTTGTGCATTGTGAAAATTGTTAGGCGCGAAGGGCTCTTGTGAAAGGTTACACATTCGTTTGTGAGGAGCCAAACGAGAGAGACCTGTGGGAACACTCGGGAATCGGGACTTCCTTTTTGCTGAGATGGCAAGTGAACTTAGAATACGACCAACTTTTCCAAGCGTTTAATTTCTGATGTTTAACTTCCAGCGTTTATGTCTTTATTGCTTATCAATATGTATTTTTGGGGGATATGTGCCGAATGAGTACTAGTTTTAATGTGAGTCGGTTCTGTTCATTTAAAGATGTTTTGAAGACACTGGAAGCCATAATATAGCCATGGCAAATGGCTATCTGAGTGAACTGGTGACAATTGACTTATACCACGTTTGAGAGAAACTTTGAAATAATATGTGGTATTCAGTGACTGTTTTTGGATCATGGGGATTAACCCCACACTTGTTATCATTTATGACTGAGTACCATTTTGGGAAAAAGGGGTTCAGTTATTTGCTTTCATCATATCTTCATTTAATCTCTCTTATGTTGGGTTTGCAAAATAAACTATTATTGTAAGCTAGGTTTTAATTTACATTCCTTAGAAATGGGAACAGAGAGAGAGAGAGAGAGAGAGAGAGAGAGAGAGAGAGAGAGAGAGAGAGACGCTTGGGAGGAAGGGTGCCAGGTCTGATGTGGGAGAGAGGGAGAGTTCCCTAAGGCCATCGCTACCAAAACACTGGCAACTCTCTGGAGGTAAGTGTCCCCAACCCTAGATGTTTTGGGGGATTACATACATATATATATATATATACATATATATATATATGTAATCATTATATATACAAATGTATATATATATTCAATATCAAATTATATGTAATCTATTACAAATGTCGTTCAATATCCCATACTGCGGGAATATATAAATTATAATAAATAGATTGTTACCGAAGTGTTTCGAACACTCGACACCGTACCCTCCAATGACTCCAGTCGACAGTTAAGTAGCCTCTCTTGATGGCTAAGTGGTTTGACCGTCGACTGGAGTCGTTGGAGGGCCAGGTGTCGAGTGTTTGAGACGCTTTGGTACCAATCATTTATCACTTATATTTCCCCTTCAGTGATAATTCCGCCTTGGGGATATTCCCGAAGTAGCGTGAATTGGGTATTAAACGACATTTGTAGCTTGATGAGTGTATATAAAAATTTCATATATATATATATATATATATATATATATATATATATATATATATATATATATATATATATATATATATATGTGTGTGTGTGTGTGTGTGTGTATGTGTGTGTTTGTGTAGATGTGAATATGTATACACACATGTATTAGAAGGTACATCAAGTTAAACTTTGTGGAAATGTATAATATTATCTCTCCATTTGGTTAACTTCTTTAATGATAATACTCCTGTAATAACTAACTTTTATGCTCACCTACTTATTTGTATAGTAAATCAATATACAATTCCTACCGATAACTTTAGTCTCCGATTCCTTAAAATCAACCAATCACTATTGAAGTGTTTTGAAAACTAAAAGAAAATTATTGCTACTGTTACCACCACTAGTAATCATGATAATACTGTGAGGGCAGTAACAATGAAAGCAATGGCCGTTTCTACAGCATTCAATTTGTATAGAGTCCTCTCTGTTCGTCTTACAGTCTTCTTCTCATCAGCGTCTAACTGATGCATCACATTTCCTAAGGACACGTAAAGTCTTCCTGTTGTCTTAGTTTTATTACCTCTTAACGGCCATTATTTTCAAAGATAATAATAATAATGTATTGGAACAAGATCCCTTTTCGACATACTTCGTAGAAAAGAGTGGTAGTTGGTAGGCCGCTGAGCTCATACTGCTCCTTAACTGTGTATAAGTTTCTTCAATTCCCCAGGTAAATCATTCAGCAACTGACCGAAGTCCACTCATTATCTCAATGTTTCAGTAGTCAACGGGTGAACGGTACCAGGGATACATACATGGTATATTTATATTTACAAAGGAGGGGTCGATTTTTCACTGTAAACCCATGCATCAAGTTGCAGCTGAGTTCTCTAAGTGAAGGCATCTCCAAGTCAGCAGAATTATTCCTGAGGATGGAGGATGGTTTCAACCCCTTAGGAAGTTACTGCGCGGCAATGGCAAGAAACCAGAGAGACTTCTCTGTCTCTGACCCTGATTTTATTCACAGTTTCATCGTCACATATGGCTTTTTGGAAGCTGAGCCGTTTACTTCACCCAAACTAAATGCCCAGGCGGAAGTTCTCTTGCCCCTGGCAGGCATACACTCTCTCGAGATCGCCTGTGGAAGACCCTGTGCTATCAAGCGCTCCTGGAGAACGAGTCAGAGCCTGATGCCAAGGAATGGATGACGTCAGAAAGCCAAAGAAGGCTAAAAGGAGGCTCCAGCAAGTGTTGGACGAGAGAATGCCCTAGAGGCAGTAACAGTTATTAACTGTCACAGTTGAGGATACATGTCTTTTTGAGAGGCTAATAGGAAAGCTTATCAAGAAAACCTGTGTTGGAGCGCGTCAAACCATGCCTCACCCAGAGATCCTGTCCTAAAGCAGATATGTTGTTTGCTTTCAGTAACAGTTGTTCTTTCGATTCTCATGCTTTCATTTTCATATTTCCAGAGTAAGTGAAATCTTCGGAGTCTTCTCCTTAGATTCTCGTCATACCTCTCGACCTGCAATTCTTTTCCCTTTCCTTCTGTTCCCTAAAACTAAACCCGGCTCTCTGTTGTTAAACTTTCCTCCTACTGATGGGTACCACAAACCTGCCTCTCTATTTCTTCATTTCCCTCTGCTCCCCAGTACTTTTTCTCTCTACAGAAAGGTTCCTCATTGGATGGGTTGGAATCGTTCTCGGCTAGCACTTTGCTGGGCCCGCGTTCGATTCTACGACCGGCCAATGAAGAATTAGAGGAGTTTATTTCTGGTGATAGAAATTCATTTCTCGGTATAACGTGGTTCTGACTCCACAATAAGCTGTAGGTCCCGTTGCTAGGTAATCAATTGGTTCTTAGTCACTTACAATAAATCTAATCCTCTGGGCCAGCCCTAGGAGAGCTGTTAATCAGCTCAGTGGTCTGGTTAAACCAAGGTTTACTTAACTTTTCTCTCTACAGAAAACATCATCTGTTACGGACTGCTCTGGAAGCAAGGAACCATGCTGGCAAACTGCTGGCTTAATCTTGAACAAACAACACTAACTCCTGGTGCCATTCACCTTTGGTAAATGGTTGCTTGGATTACCGAAACGTCGGGATAGTAAATGAACTTTGGTCAGCTGCTTTATGATTTACCTACTGAATTGATGAAACATACGATAGCTGAGAAAGCGCAGTAAAATCTGAGGGACGAACAAAATGCCATTCTTTCCAAAGAAATAATAATAATAATAGCTGTTGACACAGGGGTTTCTGAAGAAAATCTAAAGAAGATGAAGGTTAACGCGTAAAGTATTCAAAGCATTTTCAAACTGCACCATAAGGAATGCAACTTAGAAAAACGCGAGTAAAAACGTTATTCACATCAATATAACAAGAAAATAATTCGTCTCAAAGCAACCTAGGCATTTCTATGTAACAAAAACCTGCCCGATCAGGCCTAGCAAACACCTTTCTTTGTCCAAGTTTGGAAAAAAACTATACGATTCTTGTATTCTTGCACCAATCTTTATTTTTTTTTTGTTCCATTCAGGCACCTATTTTCCGAAAAGAAAATTCATGTTTAGAAATGCAGTTTAATTAAAACGCTCTTAATATAATCTAATTTTGAACAGTCGTTAGAAACTGCCCAACAATAATCTTACTACAAAAAGAAAGAAAAACAGAGACCAACTAAATGAAAATTTCACAGGAAAAATTCCTTATATCTCTCAGTTAAAAACAGGTTTTAAGAAAACAAAGTTAAGATCTATTTACAAAGCACCGAAAGTGAACATACAATTGTTTTTCAAAACAACTATCGGATGAGGCATCTTTTGACAACAGAAGAGAAGCTGCTAATTTCTCTGTGCTCACGAACAGTTAACTTTTTCAAATGCAGTCTGAAATATGTGGGATCAAGTCAAAATCCTTACGGTGCAAGTAGATTAACACAGAGCTGTCAGTTCTAAGACCTAGCAATAGTTGGTAGGACTTAACTCTATTATTTCGTTACACTGTCATGCAAAATGCACGGCCTCTTTCTCTTTTGAAAAATTCACAATTGTCACTAAAGCTCTTCCTAAGGATGAGCCAATGATAGCTGAGATTGTCTTTAATGCGAGGCACATAGGCCTAGAATGAATGGTTAATGGCGACGACATATGTAAACGAAGTTATCAGTGCTTTTGGGGTCACACAAATATCAGAATGTGAATAGCATCTATGAACTGACACTGGCTAGAGTTACTGAATGTATGGAAAGAGCATAACTTACTATTGTTTTTCTTTAATTATGGTCGAAAGAATCTATTACTTTTTAATGCTGTTTTCTATTTGTATTGGTTCTATTGGTAATTTTCATTTTTCTGCTACGTGAAATTTTTTTCAAGTTGCGTTTCAACTCGACCTCTTACTCACTGTCAGTATTATCTACTAACTATTCTTGATGTAAATTATTTATGGAAATACATTATTTTTGTTTTCATATTTTACCTGACCATGAAGAGTATAAACATTTTTCTCTCAAAGCGTGAATAATTTAGCCCTGAATCATACAGGCTTAGAAATTACGCCAAATGGACAATCTTATGAGGCTAGTCAACAATGTAATGCTGAATCATATATTTGCGTAACGACTGTAAAACAACACACTATTGATTATAAAAAATCTAACAGCACACTAATCCTTATTAACAAAAATCATAATGCTTATAATAGGATACTCAGCTTTTCACAAATCAGGGAAGGATTGACAGGCCCAACCAAACGTTTATAGGCTGATATTCAAGCATCTTTCTAAATTCTGATTATGATAAACAAAATATAATAAACAGTAATAAATACTATTGTCTTTTAACACTGTACAGGCAAAATAATGGAGTAGGCCGAGTCACAATAAAAGCAGTTGCCAGATATCACTGGCTGACGACTGCCAAATGACTCATGTCTAAAACATTGAGGGAACGGATGCAATATTTTGCAGCGTAATGGTACCACCCCTGGTTAGAGGGAAACCTGTAAATGATGAAGTAAGGAGAGAGAGAGAGAGAGAGAGAGAGAGAGAGAGAGAGAGAGAGAGAGAGAGAGAGAGAGAGAGAGTTTGCTCTCTCTCTCTATCTGTGTGTGTGCGTGTATGTATGTATATGTATGTATATATGTGTGTGTGTGTATGTGTGTTTTGAGAAAACTTTTATACGCAGATATTTTGCTATGAAATGGTTAATATTAGTAGACAAACAAAAATTCACTTAATACACTAATATTATATATATATATATATATATATATATACATCACTGGTTGTGAAATCGAGGTATTCCTCAGCAAAATAGCAAGAAGACGCTAAAGCAGACAACTTGGCACAGTTTTCCTTTATTCAGGGCGGCCTACGTTTCGAGATCCTTGTCTCATCCTCAAGGCTAAAAATACAAAGTAAAATATACAAATACAGCAAGAAGATTTAGGATATATGTACAAATAAAATATGATGAAGTAAAACATCAGTAAAAAAGGTAAACCTAAAATAAAATTGTTAAAAAAAAAAAAAAAGAGAAAGAAATAGAAAATTTTTTACTAACAGACCTTATTCCTCGAAGTTCAGTTGCTGTATGAAAACAATAAACATAAGGTGGGGTGTGGTTTAAGCTATATACAGGGGCGTGGACGAGGAATGATTGTTCAAAGAGGAACAAGCTTTTTGATCGCTAACGATTCAAGAATAGGAGGTGGTGTTCGTGTTGACTAGTTAGTATAATCTTAAAATCATTATAGTTTATTTTACTTTTGCATAGTTTTATGTGGTTTCTAATATTGGATGTTTCGGGATTAGACAACTTGCACCAGTGCGAAAGCTAACGCCAATATGTGCGTCACATCTGACCTTAAGCAGTCGGCGTGTGTTTCCCACGTATGTCTGACAATGGCATTGACAGCAAGTAAATAAATAAACAACACCGGACTGCATTAAAGGGGGCAGTTTTTTCTTTGTGACGAAACATACCGCCAATAGTTCTTGGGTTCTTAAATGAGCTTCACGTCAACTGCAGGAAAATAATTCGTTAAAATCCTTTTTAGATTGGGTAGGAAAGAGTGTCATGCGTGAACGGAAAACTTATATAATATGTTAATTTATGTGCCAAGTGTGTGTAGCAGGAGGGTGAAAGGACTTATCCAATGCTCTCTTAACATACTTTAAAAATAAATTGGATGGATAGCAGTTGGATTTAAAATAATCATAGAGAAAACCTATTTCCTTGTGAAAAGATGCCAGTCGGATGTAAGTGTTATGGCCCTGTGGAGGAGAGTGGACAGGGAATTCAATTTAAAATTATAAAAGCACGAACTGTAAAAATTCTGCCCAAGACCAGTAAAGGTTTTCTTGCGGAACACACCAGTATGAAATCTCTTTTCTTCACGGATGACGATGGTGTCTAAAAAGGATAATTGGTTATTATTTTCTAATTCATAAGTAAATTTAATGTTATTATGTAGCGAATTAGCATACTGCAAAACTGGTCACAGTGGTGACGTTCTTTAAAAAGGACAAAAGTGTCGTCAACATAACGGCGATAAAATAACGGCTTGAAAACAGAGGGACAGCTGTCCAGCAGCTCTCTCTCGAATTTGTGCATAAAAATATCAGCAAAAATGCAGCTTAATGGATTACCCATTCCTACACCTTCCACTTGCATGTAAACTTCATCATTAAACACAAAGGCCGTGTCCCACACCGCCAACTCCAATAGCTCTTTAAAATCTAAGCGGTTAAAACCGTGGTACACATTGTCCTGATCATTAAAAATAGTATCCAAAATATAATCGATTGTTTCCTCCACTGGTATATTAGTGAATAGTGACTCTATATCAAAACTGGCCATGACCAAATCGGAATCTTGACATAAAATATTATTTTTAAATTCTAAGGAACTGTTAACAGTAAATTCATTTTGAAAGAGTTTTTCCAAGAGAGGGACTATGTATTTTGCAATTTTGTAGTTGGGTGTAGTATATGAAGAAAGGATTGGCCTCATAGGTATATTCTCTTTATGTATCTTGGGAGGCCAATGTGTACCACGGTTTTTAACCGCTTAGATTTTAAAGAGCTATTGGAGTTGGCGGTGCAGGACACGGCCTTTGTGTTTAATGATGAAGTTTACATGCAAGTGGAAGGTGTAGGAATGGGTAATCCATTAGCTGCATTTTTGCTGATATTTTTAAGCACAAATTCGAGAGAGAGCTGCTGGACAGCTGTCCCTCTGTTTTCAAGCCGTTATTTTATCGCCGTTATGTTGACGACACTTTTGTCCTTTTTAAAGAACGTCACCACTGTGACCAGTTTTTGCAGTATGCTAATTCGCTACATAATAACATTAAATTTACTTATGAATTAGAAAATAATAACCAATTATCCTTTTTAGACACCATCGTCATCCGTGAAGAAAGAGATTTCATACTGGTGTGTTCCCAAGAAAACCTTTACTGGTCTTGGGCAGAATTTTTACAGTTCGTGCTTTTATAATTTTAAATTGAATTCCCTGTCCACTCTCCTCCACAGGGCCATAACACTTACATCCGACTGGCATCTTTTTCACAAGGAAATAGGTTTCTCTATGATTATTTTAAATCCAACTGCTATCCATCCAATTTATTTTTAAAGTATGTTAAGAGAGCATTGGATAAGTCCTTCACCCTCCTGCTACCACACACTTGGCACATAAATTAACATATTATATAAGTTTTCCGTTCACGCATGACACCTCTTTCCTACCCAATCTAAAAGGATTTTAACGAATTATTTTCCTGCAGTTGACGTGAAGCTCATATTTAAGGCAAGAACTATTGGCGGTATGTTTCGTCACAAAGAAAAACTGCCCTTTAATGCAGTCCGGTGTTGTTTATTTATTTACTTGCTGTCAATGCCATTGTCAGACATACGTGGGAAACACACGCCGACTGCTTAAGGTCAGATGTGACGCACATATTGGCGTTAGCTTTCGCACTGGGTGCAAGTTGTCTAATCCCGAAACATCCAATATTAGAAACCACATAAAACTATGCAAAAGTAAAATAAACTATAATGATTTTAAGATTATACTAACTAGTCAACACGAACACCACCTCCCTATTCTTGAATCGTTAGCGATCAAAAAGCTTGTTCCCTCTTTGAACAATCATTCCTCGTCCACGCCCCTGTATATAGCTTAAACCACACCCCACCTTATGTTTATTGTTTTCATACAGCAACTGAACTTCGAGGAATAAGGTCTGTTAGTAAAAAATTTTCTATTTCTTTCTCTTTTTTTTTTTTTTTTAACAATTTTATTTTAGGTTTACCTTTTTTACTGATGTTTTACTTCATCATATTTTATTTGTACATATATCCTAAATCTTCTTGCTGTATTTGTATATTTTACTTTGTATTTTTAGCCTTGAGGATGAGACAAGGATCTCGAAACGTAGGCCGCCCTGAATAAAGGAAAACCATGTACCAAGTTGTCTGCTTTAGCGTCTTCTTATATATATATATATATATATATATATAATGTTAGCTTCGACAAAATACCTTATACGAAGATATTTGCTATGAAATTATTAATATTAGTTGACAAACCAAAATTCAGTTGATTAAGCTAAAAAGTTATATATATATATATATATATATATATATACATACATACATGTTACTTTTGAGAAATTATTTTATACGATGATATTTTGCAATGAAATGATTAATATTTGCTGACAAACTAAAATTTAGTTGATTAGACTAAAAACTACCAAAAAAAATTGCTTCTTTATAAGAAATTATAGAATACCCAAGATGAAATAAAAAAAAAATATAGTTCTAAAGAGAAAATGTGAATTCGATGATAGATTTAGATCTTATGTCCAGTTTGCATAAGAGAGTATTCAGTTAATCTCTTCCAGAATCAGCTGTCATATTCAAAATTATCTGAGCGCCGTGGTGACACCGATACATATTTTGACAGCGTAGAACTGTTTAGGAAATTCAAGTTTATCTACCGCGAACTCATCAGGGCTTTCGCTCCTACTCAATTTGATTCATAAGACGAGTACAGCTGAGGTAGACACCTCAAAATCTTATTCCTACAGCCAGCGATCTTCTGTAGCTGACAAAATTAGTCCTGGCACTATAGTTGCTCGTAATGTTACTGCCGATCACCTCAGTTGGTTGCCAATTTGTTAATTTACATCACTAATTTCTTTCTCGCGAAAAAAATAGCGATGCTTTACGCAGTTACTAATTACAACTGTTTATTATTATTATTATTATTATTATTATTATTATTATTATTATTATTATTATTATTATTATTATTAAGAGAGCACTAATTAAGTTTCCAACTTATTCGGGAATCTTTTCAAATTGCAAAGGATGATAATTTAATTATGATATTTACTATAAGTAGGGACGTTATAAATTACAAAATAATTTTGAAAATTATATCCAATTTGCCAACTTAAAATATTCTTTTTTTAAACAGATGAGAATCTAATAACAACAGATATGCCAAACTCCATAATGTTTCATTTGCGCAAAATACCGGTCTTTTAACAGAAAACCTTAATGCACTTATGATACTCTGTTTAAGCGGTTGGTAGGAATGCTCATATCTCAGCATAATAAAACATTTCATAATGATTCAGACAAAATACTTAAAAACCTGCATAAAACAAGGAATTTTCTTGCAGTTTAATTTTTACTTGTTATAGCTGATTCTGATTTTCATTCTATAAAAAGTTTTTCTCAAAACATACCTTCAACAGAGGTTCATGAAAGGCGGGTCAAAAGTCTCTAATCAAACCTTTCATCTATGTCGTCTAGATACGTTTCGCATTATGGATATTAAGGGCCTTTTGTGCTAAAGCCGCTTCCATTAAACCTCTCAAGTAATTTCAGTGGGTTTCGCCCCTGCTTTTTCAAAACACTACTGAATTATACAATTTTTTCACAAAACCTATAGTCTTCCACTTTCTCCACACAGACATCACACTTCAGTCAGCTGACCTCGCATGTATTTCATGAACTATACAAACAATTCATTTCAATCGCTTCAACATATCTTTATTTAATGTAAATTCAGCATCCACGCTTTGCTTTCATGAAGGAAGTAAAGTTGGCTCCTCATACGACCTTTCATGAAGGAGCCAACTTTACATTCTGATTTTGGCTTCCAAAAACAGACATCCTTCTGGCTCCCTCGCAACCCCTGCTTCGACTTTCCTCGTTATTCCCATCCTTCAGTCATTTACTACACCTATCCAATATCCAAATTACCTATGCGAATCATCTGCTTCAGTTTTTTAAGTCATCCATGTAATTGTTCGTTGTTCCTGCGTTCGCTTTTCCACTGACCTTCATAACCTTACTTCTGCTCACATTCACCGAACTTTCTTTACTGATAATCGTTTGAAAATTCTGTAGTCAGCCTTTGCAACTTCTCACCAATAACCCCGTTATCTTCACTTCACTTGCATCTATGTCCTTCGACTTCTCACATGACTCCATCCATGAGGACCTCAATCCAACGTAGACTTACACCCTTACGTCAAAACCCTTTTCTTACTCCCAAAAAAGTCAACTCCCGTCTGTATACCTGAGCGTACACTTCAATTTGTTTCATTAAAATCTTTCATTTTTCCCATTTATTTTCAAACTTCTCGCAATTCTGCTTTTTGAGAAAACTAAAATCCTACCATACACTTTCTTTGGTAGTTCTTCATTGGTGGGGTGGGTAGAGCTCCCGGCTAGCACGTTGTTGGCCCAGCGTTCGACTCTCCGACCGGCCAATTGAAGAATTAGAGGAGAATTTATTTCTGGTGATGGAAATTCATTTCTCGTCACAGTGTGGTTCAGATTCCACAAATAAGCTGTAGGTCCCGTTGCTAGGTAACCAGCTGGTTCTTAGCCACGTAAAATAAATCTAATCCTTCGGGCCAGCCCTCTCAAGGAGAGCTGTTAATCAGCTCAGTGGTCTGGTTAAACTAAGATATACTTACTTACTTTGTTAAACACAATAATGTTACGGATTTATGGATTTATCCTTAAAGTCACTTTTTATTTTCACTGATCAGCAAGACTAGAACATTTATCCGTCTCAAGCGCGGCTTAGGAACTCTTCCGCATTCAGGCGATCGGTATCACCCTCGCTCGATTCTCGAGCGCGATTTACACGGGAATGCAGCATCTCTCGCTTGTAATCTCATCAGCATCAGGTGTCATTCAAAGCATTTTTCATCCTTTGATTTCCTTCCCGTCATCCTCAACTTTCCCTTCCACGCGCTTTTTAGAAGTTTCATTAATTCCACTCAGGCATCATTCAGACCTGCCTCTTCTCTCCTCCGTTTTCAGCGTATCTTAAAAATATATAACCAGTCGTTTGGGATATTTAGAGACAGTTTTCGCGTTCATCTTTCATGTAAATTCAAGTTTGTATATCGACCTTTCACTTTGGAAATATTTCTCGCCCTCCCAGCCCTTGATACCCCCTCCTGAAACATTACGGCGCCTCAGATAATCTCGGTTTTTCGTCACTAAACCTCTTAAGTTCATATCCCACCACTTACACTGGGTTTGTTCCATGTTTCCACCCTCTGACAAATCCCCAACACTTCTCGCTAATTCTTGAATCACTTGGATATTGGATACTTCTATTTGAAAATCTTTAACTCACGACCAATCTATCTAGTCGCCTCCATTCACACACACACACACACACGGGAGATAAACACATTCTTGAGTCACTCTTATAATGAGACAGAGAGAAAAAAATTATAGTTACAATATCTTCCAGTCTCCATGGGCGAATTCTTGGAGCGATAACACGACTGCTACAAAATGCTACTTTGTTCATTCATTTCTGGGCGACAGCTGTTTCATCCACTAATTCATCTGGAATCTATACAGGAACACGTACAGATAAATCTGTACGGTGTAAACTAACGCCGTTAAACCTATAAATACCCAAATTTCTGTATTTATCCTTGATATTTATTCATTTATCAAGCAGCTACGACAGCGCATGCCAGTGTGCAATAGCATCCACGTGTAAGATATTCCGCAATCTCAGATTGCAAAACATCGCACGAAAAGTTCTTGCAATCGAGCAAACGCCGCTCAAGTTCTGTATCAGTTTAACAAACAACGCGGAGAACGAGCGATATTTCAAAATTCTGGGCGAAATACAAGGCCGGATTACTCAAGATCAGGGCGGGATTACGAGCGATATTCTCAACCGGTCTAATCGGTCATGATTAGGAGAGATTGAAAGAAAATTAAACGCATAAAACGCGGCCTCAGTTTCGCCTCGGGATTTATTGACTGAAAACTGTAAGCATGGTGGGTATGACTGATTTCTCTGAACTAGAAGAAACACTACGCACGATCAGAGTTACGGCTATTATTTGTATACAATGAATACACATGTTCGTGCACGTTTGAAATGCGTTGTGTTGTTTGTGAAAGGTACTGTAATTTATTCGCATTCCCTCAGTTACATATGTATATGTATATGTATATGTATATATATATATATATATATATATATATATATATATATATATATATATATACATATATACTTACCCATCTTTAATTTTTGTACTAACCTTTACATTGTCCAAAGTTCTTTCCGAGACAAACACTCACAGAAGAGAGAGAGAGAGAGAGAGAGAGAGAGAGAGAGAGAGATAAAATATATACGTAACCACTTTATCACCCCTGGTGTAACCCCAGTCATTAATTTTGCCTTATTTCCCGTTAATGCATTTTTCCAGGGCCAAATGATTTCCATGACCAGCAATAATGGGAATTGTGTTTCCTTTGCTCGCAATTTATGGAAGACACCATTAGCATGGCCCGTATAATTATCATTGCTAATGATGCAATTCGGTGGACTCTTTCCATGACAAATGAACCCTCTTGCAAATGAAGGAAATTCTTTATAACGACCAAAACAAGAGCTGTTGATGTTGCTGTTGTAGCTTTTAGTTGTTTAGCGGTGTTGTTGTCGCCGTACAAGACAGATGAGGCCAATTTTTCTAGTCTAATATAAAACTTATGTTAATGTGCATTTTTTTACAGGGATTAATTTAATTCGAAACTCTTTTAACGTCGCGGGAAAGCATTGCTTTGATGATGTTGTTGCGTAAAATTAATGAGGCCAAACATTTTTCTTTGAAACCGGTTCCAATAATTTTTTTTTTCACGTAGATTCAACGTCTTCCTTATTATGATCATTAATGTTGCTAATTGTGACGTGCATGAGCTCGTATTAAAATAAAGGTTCACTTAACTGACGAAAAACTATTGCAGATGAAAATACCAAAAAAAAAAAGAGAACATAGACGAAGATAAAATGACATACGGATGTATAAACCTCAAATAAATAAAACCTCAAACTAAATAACTAACATACTTGTACAGAAAAAAATATTGTATGAAAAAAGAAGCGTAAATAAATAAAGAACAAAAAACAATAACTTATCAAATAGAAAACTAAAAAGATACAAATAAATAAAGAACAAAAATAAAGTTACTATACAGAAAAGAAATATTTAAAACATAAAAAAATTACCCACACACGAAAACGAAAATAAAAATTGGAATGGTATTGTCAGGCAGTATTCAAGCCACGAAAACTGTTCAATAGTTTTTCGATAGAGATGAAAAGTTCTACATCTGGCAACCTCAACAAGACATAGCATTCTGGATATTACTGAGATTCCCATTTATGAACATTCAGCAATGCCAGAACAGGACAGATGTTGTGTTACGATCATTATGCATGACCAGTAAGAAGCTTTCAAGAAGGTTATGTTTTTTAAACGCTGCAAAAAAGCAGCTTTGTGTTGTAAGATGACGCCAAGTATTGCGGTATATCCAGGAACCAGTGAATCGTCGATAGGTTGCTGAGAATACCACTGGCCAATGGCTTTCTAAATTTTAAGTCCCACCGACCACCTAACTAATACTTAAACTATCATCCACCGCCCCCAAAAAATAAGCGTATTACGGCCAATTATGTCATACACTGCCTAGGGTGCTGACCAACATAAAACTTGAACGATTTCACAGTGCACTGAATGTCACCTAATTTTTCTTAAAGGCATACTAATTTTGAAGCAAACGTCTATAATGTATGTGCAAGTTAAGTATACCTTAGTTTAACCAGACCACTGAGCTGATTAACAGCTCTCCTAGGGCTGGCCCGAAGGATTAGATTTATTTTACGTGGCTAAGAACCAATTGGTTACCTAGCAACGGGACCTACAGCTTATTGTGGAAACCGAACCACATTAGAGCGAGAAATGAATTTCTATCACCAGAAATAAATTCCTCTAATTCCTCATTGGCTGGCCGGAGAATCGAACGCTGGCCTAGCAGAGTGCTAACTGAGTACGATATCGACCCATCCAATGAAGAACTTCTCTCTAGCCTAAACTTTCATTAACGTTCCAGGCTAGAGAGAAGTTCTTCATTGGATGGGTCGATATCGTACTCAATTAGCACTCTGCTAGGCCCGCGTTCGATTCTCCGGCCGGCCAATAAAGAATTAGAGGAATTTATTTCTGGTGATAGAAATTCATATCTCGGTATAACGTGGTTCGGATTCCACAATAAGCTGTAACACCCGTTGCTAGGTAACCAATTGGTTCTTAGCCAAGTATAATAAGTCTAGTCCTTCGGGCCAGCCCTAGGAGAGCTGTTAATCAACTCAGTGGTCTGGTTAAACTAAGGTACGCTTAGGCCAGAGAGGGAGTTGGAGTGGTTGGACAGCAAGATATAGTGATCCAGAAGATAAGGAGATGAAGTACGAGGATCTAAAGGTGGAAATGAGGGAAAAAAGGAAGGTTGGATTAGGAAGGCTGGACTGAAGATAGGCAGCGGGAATGAAGATAAGTACAAGGGGGTGGATGAAGTTAGGAACCAAAAGAGAAGCTGCAACCTCCCCCGTCAGTAACGCTTACAGTGCGCCACTTAAGGTGCACTGACGACACTAACCCCTACGACGACGCCTATGTTAGTGTTGAGCTGGATTTTCTCAATTTTTCTAGACCAACGCTACACTAACTGAACCAAGATGACAGACATCATGGCGAACACTGACCAGAGATCGATTTCTCTTTACAGTCAGAGCAGTGCATTTCTCGTCACTGATTTCTTTGGCGCTGTTGTGGTTTTACAAGTGACATTCCAATGCATTAAAAATAATACTATACGAAACGCAGGCGTGGACTGTGCTTGAAATCGTAGTTTCAGAGAAACAGAGTGAAGTGCAATTCTTTAACTTTTCCGCATTTTTCTGATGTCCCGTAAGTTATTAAAGACCATTTTTTTTACGTTAAAACCTGGCTGCTTACCCGACTCTCCTCCAAAATCCTCTAAAATAACATTAAAAAATTACACTATCGATTACTGCAGCAAATTATATCGTTCTCATTCGCCTTTAAAAGCAAAACAGAACAATAGACGACCAGTCCGGAGTCTCCTCAATTCCTTCGGTATATGAGAGGCACAAGGTAACTTTCTGC
>NC_089764.1:34752554-34807554 GCF_040412425.1 Macrobrachium rosenbergii
AGTAGTGGACTTCCCCGTTTTGCTGAAATAATGTTGACATTATACCCATCATGTTGTTTCAAGTGTCTCGCCAGAATCGAACAAATTTTTACTACCAATTAATACCTTGATGCTGAATCCAAGAACAGAGTCTGATTATGTATATACACAGTACATTTATCAAAGGAGCGTAAAGAACTACATAACGTAATATATCTACAATGGATAGGAAACCCATCCAAGACATATAGAAACCTCAAATATGAACTGAAAAAGAAAAATCTTTACATAAAGTCAAACAGAACGAATGTGAGAAGAAAGAAAAAAAAAGAGCTCAGAACTAAAACGAACTCTCAGAGGCAAATTCGAATTCTTCCTCAGCGCACCTGGAGCGTTAATGAGACACGTCCCACTAATTATACTTCTGCGGCGGGGCAAAAGGACCGCGAATTCGGGTGACACTGAAACGGAGGTTGATCTCGGTGTCAAGTGGGGAATCAGAGCTCCACTCTCACCCACTTAAACCCAATGAGGACCGCATTAAGGGCCAAAGCATCTCTCTAATTCTCGTCTCGGCCTCCTTTCTCTCTCTCTCTCTCTCTCTCTCTCTCTCTCTCTCTCTCTCTCCAAGTCCGAGTATGTTTAGCTTTTTCTTCGTATTTAGAGCTTCTGTTTCAGCATTTTTCAATTCTTATTTAGTTCCTAACACTCATCACAGCTCTCTCTCTCTCTCTCTCTCTCTCTCTCTCTCTCTCTCTCTCTCTCTCTCTCTCTCTCTCTCTCTCTAAGTTCGCATCATTTTTCTCTGTATTGAAAGTTTGTGTTTTAACATTTCAGTTCTTGTTTCATTCCGCATTACTTTATTTTTCTTTAAAATTTTTATTTTTTTTTATTTTTTTTTGATTTTTATGTATTTGGGCCAGCCCTAGGAGAGCTGTTAATCAGCTCAGTGGTCTGGTTAAACTAAGATATACTTAACTTTATATATAAATAATGGGTGTTAGTATACTTGCAAATGCTTTATTTACTCGTATTTTCATCAGTTCAGTTATTTTACTGACGATTCTTCCTTCATCTCAGAACAAACTTTATACTCCTGTGGTTTATTCAATCTTCATAATTCCCTCCTTGAAAGCGAAAGAGGCCTTCACGCAACAATGAGAGAGTAACAATGGGGAATGTAACGAGTAAAAGGTACATTTGTTCTGCATCAATCGAAGCCAGCGCTAAAATGCCTTTAATTCTCCCATCTGGAGGGGCTAAAGAATTATAGAGATGAAACAAGAGCATTTCGAAAAGAACTACCGACATGATTTCCGTTTTTATTTTTAATCAAATATCGAGGGCAGTTTCATGAAAACCGTATTGTAGCTTTCGAACAAACATGTCTAGAAGGAGGCACGGATTTCATGTCGTATTTTTGCAATGGACTGATTGCATAAAAAAATGCTATTTCTAAAACAATGCCAAGTTTCGAGTTGCCAAAAAGCTTTCATGACGAACAAGAACCCTGAATAAGATACTGGAAAAGTGATGTTGCGTCTAATACGCCAACATTTACATTAATCATCCATCAGTCATTTTATCTACAAACAGCCATTCTGTAACTGTATACGTGAATGCATTGCAAACACTTAAACCTAAGGGATGGTATCTAATCAACAGAAAACAATATCCAGTACCGTAAGGTACAGACGGTTTAGAGAAATGACCTCAGAATCCCCTGAAAATTAAGATCCTTCCTAATAGGAAGGTTGTTTGGTTTAGATTTAATGTGAGAGGTAAAACTAGCGTAGCGTAATAGGAAGCAAGCGATTCTCTTCTGACTTATCAATCGCTTATTTGTATATAAGGAAACAGTTCAAAAAAACAATTATTATCTCCTCCGAGTCCATCAATAAGTATTTACAACAAAACGCTGCCATTATGTGAGGCGTTGAAACTTCATCCTATGAATCGCTCTCCTATAAAACCTTACGTGACCTCTGCCTCGTCATCGCCCAGAATCTCTCATTTAAAATAAATGCTTCGATCCACCGTATGCTAAATATTTTCGGATTTGTAACGTATATCCGTATAAAATAGTCATACGGACATTGTTTTGGCTTTTCTTTAAAGCGACGGCGGAAAATTCTTTTCCTCGCGTATATGAATAAGCTTCTTAAAAGTGAATCTATGTTAATTACTTAGCGATCACTCGTAATTACAAACAAGTAAAAAATGCGCCCAAGTTTCTTCGGGGCAATCGAGTTTCCTGTACAGTCGCTATGTAATGATGTAAAGAAAGATTAAATAGGGACGCATAAGAATAGAATCTTAAAATGAGAGAGTCGCTAGTCACCAATCCGAGAAGACGCAGTACTTCCCCTTAGCTTCCGTGGTCCCAACCACACTCTGACTGCGGGCTACTTAACCAGACAGAAACTGAACTTCGACTAGCAAGAGTGGTTTTCCTATATCGTTGCCAGAAGCACGATTATGGCTAACTTTAACCTTAAATAAATAAAAACTTCTGAGGCTAGAGGGCTGCAATTTGTTATGTTTGATGATTGGAAGGTGGATGGTCAACATACCAATTTGCAGCCCTCTAGCCTCAGTAGTTTTTAAGATCTGAGGGCGGACAGAAAAAAGTGCTGATGGACAGAATTGACGGTGCAATAGTTTTCTTTTACAGAAAACTAAAATTAACTCGCAAAACGAGCGAGGAATCTAAAATTGTAAGCAATTAACTGCATCCACCGACTTGTTACTTCGCAGTCTCGTTAAACTACATAATAATAATAATAATAATAATAATAATAATAATAATAATAATAATAATAATAATAATAATAATAATATTTTTTTGGACATTCTAGTAAGAGTCTAGCAAATCAGTAAATATTTCTGCTGGATTTAGGGGGGTAAAACAGAACTCAAGAATGGGAGAGGTCGTCAAGACTAATCTGCAAGCAAAACCTGATTCTTCTCGACTCTCAGAAGAGGAACGTTGCAAAACCAGAAAGCATTAGCAGACAGAGAGACACATTGCTCTACAGTTGGGGGCTGAGGGCAATAAAACAAGTCTAGAGACCTGGCAACCACTAACTGCCTTTTTTTAAACCCTGAGATTTACTGAACTTAAAATGGCTGCTAGCAACCGATCGTGCCTTTTCCCATTGACAGGTAATGAATGCATCACTTTTTAACGCAGATTACTTCGATCAGCTCCATCGTGGGAAAGACAGAGTTTGGAAGCGAAATGGAGTCAAAGTCGCCGAACCGAATGATCTCAAAAATGACTGATCCCCACGGAAGGACCAGGGGCTCAGCAAAACCCATGAAAGAGACCCATTACTGGGGACAATGAGCTTAAAATAATGTCTGTTTAAAACGTTGATATTTGAAGAGCTCACTTTTTCCCACAACACTCAAGCCCTTTACGAATGGTGCACACGAAGCTGTCTGCATGGAACTAAAAATTGAACTGATGTAGGATTCAGATGTATAATTACTAAAACTATCCTTTCGTTGAGCAAGTATGGATAAGTATCTTCAGTCAAAAAATCTGGATTCAAACCGTTGCTCAATTAAAAGAAAATACGAGATCTTAATAAGGGTGTCAGTGGTGGGTCTCGTTTTGCAAAATCTCTCTCTCTCTCTCTCTCTCTCTCTCTCTCTCTCTCTCTCTCTCTCTCTCTCTCTCTCTCAAACTTTTCCATTTTTCAGAAAAATTTTCCCAAGCATTTTTTTCACGTTTCTTCGCTCAAGTTTCCTCACAGTTCTCTTATATATAGATTTGAAATCCCATTAGAAAAAAAATAAGGCATTTACTTTCAGTGAACGGAAACATAAAATAAAAACAATCAAGGGGTTCAACATGAAACAAATTTGGATATGAACATACAGAAAATGTACAAATAATGAGGATTTAACTCAAGTTGTGTAAGTGTTTATGTAAAAGTTCATGCATAAATATATATATATATATATATATATATATATATATATATATATATATATATATATATATATATATATATATATATATATATATATTTATGTATTCAAATTTTTATCACATCACCGTGATTTATATACAAGCATTAAGCTGCAAATGTCGTTTAATATCCAATTCACTCTACTTCGGAAATAATATATTTTGTATATCTATGTAATTCCCCTTCGGTTTACATTATATATATATATATATATATATATATATATATACATATACATACATATATTATTTCCGAGGTAGAGTGAATTGATATTAAATGGAATTTGTAGCTTAATGCTCGATGTAGAGTGAATTATATGCATATATTATATACTGTATATATACAGTACATATATATAGATATATATATATATATATATATATATATATATATATATATATATATATATATATATATATATATATATGTACACACACTAGCTGGCCAACCCAGCACTGCCCTGGAAAACTCTGAATGAGAACAGATAAATTCTCTCTCTCTCTCTCTCTCTCTCTCTCTCTCTCTCTCTCTCTCTCTCTCTCTCTTCCCAACACCCTCTACTCTCTCCCTCTCTCTCTCTCCCCTGCTAAATAGTTGCTTGAGTTACATTGCCCAGAATTTTCAACATTTTATATTTAACCATTTCTCACACTTCCCCCCTTCCTCTCATGGGTAGCATCACTATTTATCTCAGCGGCATGAAAAACTGTGCATTAGACATTAATATCTGTCATTTTTCATATTTTTCACACCTTCTCACCCCACCTGTCCGTCGGGGCTGAACTTGGACTTGAAGGCCATTGGGAGTGTTACAGTTCATCTCAGAGACTTCAAAACTATGGATTAGACACTACTATCTGTCGTTTTCGGTTATTTTTACGTCACCCCCTTCCCACCCCTTCCCAACCCCCTCCTATCGGAGTCGAACTTTGACTTAAATGGATCGGGAGTGTTCGTATTCATCTCAGTATCCTTGAAAACTGTGGATTAGACACTAATATCTATCATTTTTGGGTCTTTTTACATATTACCCCCTTCTCTCCTCACCTTCCTATCAGGGCTGAACTTGTACTTGAACGGCATCGGGACTGTCACTGTTGATCTCAGCGACCTCGAAAACTATGGATTAGACACTAATATTTGCCACTTTTGGTTATTTTTTCAACACCCCCTTCCCACCCCTTCTCACCCCCCCTTTCCTGTCGGAGGTGAACTTGGACTTAAAGGGCATTCAGAATGTCACTATTCATCTAAGTAAATAAAAAAACTATAGATAAACACTGTTATGTCTTTTTCCTGTGTTTTTTCATGTCACCCCCTTCCCACCCCTCTTCCTATCAGAGCTGAACTTTGGCATTGAGAGTGTCACTATTGATCTCAGCAACCTCGACAACTAATATCTGTTGTTTTCAGTTATTTTTACATGGTTCCCCTTCCCATCCCTTCTCACCCCACCTTCCTATCGGGGCTGATCGTGGACTTAAAGGGCATCGGGAGTGTCACTATTTATTTCAGCGACCTCAACAACTATAAATTAGATACTAATATCTGTCATTTTCAGTTATTCTACATGTCACCATCTTCGCGCAACCACTCTTTGGTGCCAGTGATGTCTTACACCGACAGTATTCTTTCCCAGATACTAAGTCATATGTATACCCAGTTTGGTTAAAATTGCCGAATGCATTTCAGAGTTATGATGGATCATACACACATACATACATACATACATACGTATATACGCATATATACGTCCATTTATATATACATAAATATATATATGTATCTCATATAAAAACAAAATACCACCATATCAAAATTTCTCGATGTGAGGGTCTCTAGTCGAGGTGCTATTGGAAGGATGATTTTTTTTAATACTCACATCAATTACTATGGTCTTTTAGGAGAAGGAGTCATACTGTTCCTGACGACAATCGTGAGTCGGATCCAAAAGGTTTGGAATTATAAACTCTATGGAAACGTCTTTAATCGAGAAATGCGGAATACTGTTCAGAAAAACGACAGGTCTTTTGTTAAATAACGTTAACTTTTTATAGTAAAAAAATTAATTTTAGAGTTCGGTTTGAAAAGGGAATAACTCTCTCTCTCTCTCTCTCTCTCTCTCTCTCTCTCTCTCTCTCTCTCTCTCTCTCTCTCTCTCTCTCGTTAGATCTCTTAAAGTAAAAAGAAAATAAACTGGATCTGTGCCTGTAGACCATCAGCTAAGTAACTCTCTCTCTCTCTCTCTCTCTCTCTCTCTCTCTCTCTCTCTCTCTCCTGACTTCCATGGATGATGAGAGAACCGTTGTAATCCTGATTTCTCCATAAACTCCATAAACTCCAGGAACCAACTCCGCCGTAAACTAAATCATTCTCACCCCTAACGCCCTCTGCCCTTCCACTCGCAAACTTCCTTAAATCCATCCCTCTTAAAATCCCTTCTCTCTCTCTCTCTCTCTCTTTCTCTCTGGCCATCTCGTCATTTCTCATCTTGGTGATCATGTTCACTTCCGGGCACGGAAACTTTAGTCACTTGGCTTTTAGAAAGATTGCGCATCATCTCTCCACATTTTATCGTTTTTCATTCATTTTTTATGATTGTTTTAATTTTCCCTCCTTTTCTCTTAAATGGTGGCCCTGCACAGAAAGGTCGAGAGGATGTAGAAATAACGATAAGATGGTCTGTGTTGAGCAATAATCAATGATTAAAGAAAGGCGAAACTGAAGTAAAGATGGTAATTAGAGGAAAGGCGAAAATGAAGTAAAGATGGTAATTAGAGGAAAAAGTGTTTAATAGTGATAATGATGTTAATACAAAATACAAGGTGCTTTAACGATACACAGAAGAAATGCTGAACAAAGACAAAAGAAATAAGAAAAGACTTATTTACTAACGACAAAATATATCTGAGCAGCGAGATTTAATCATGCAAAGAAGAAAACGTAAATGGAAAATCCAAACTGAATAAAACAATATCCCAATCTTTCTCGTCACTCAGCACTAGAGTCGGATGAACAATAATAAAGAGAAGGGCTTCAAGAAAAGCATATTAATAAATATAATAGCAAACCGAAAGAGAACCAAAAAATGAAGTAACCAAGAGAGAATGGAGAGAGATCTCATTAGCTGGTAGCCTTAAGGAAGGGAATAAAAAAAATAATCAGAAGGGGAAAAAAGCCTAGAGGATAACTCAGGTTTCTCTGGACAACTCAACTCAGGTTTCTCTGGACAACTCATCTCAGGTTTCTCTGGACAACTCAACTCAGGTTTCTCTGGACAACTCATCTCAGGTTTCTCTGGACAACTCAACTCAGGTTTCTCTGGACAACTCATCTCAGGTTTCTCTGGACAACTCAACTCAGGTTTCTCTGGACAACTCATCTCAGGTTTCTCTGGACAACTCAACTCAGGTTTCTCTGGACAACTCATCTCAGGTTTCTCTGGACAACTCAACTCAGGTTTCTCTGGACAACTCATCTCAGGTTTCTCTGGACAACTCAACTCAGGTTTCTCTGGACAACTCATCTCAGGTTTCTCTGGACAACTCAACTCAGGTTTCTCTGGACAACTCATCTCAGGTTTCTCTGGACAACTCAACTCAGGTTTCTCTGGACAACTCATCTCAGGTTTCTCTGGACAACTCAACTCAGGTTTCTCTGGACAACTCATCTCAGGTTTCTCTGGACAACTCAACTCAGGTTTCTCTGGACAACTCAACTCAGGTTTCTCTGGACAACTCATCTCAGGTTTCTCTGGACAACTCAACTCAGGTTTCTCTGGACAACTCATCTCAGGTTTCTCTGGACAACTCAACTCAGGTTTCTCTGGACAACTCAACTCAGGTTTCTCTGGACAACTCATCTCAGGATTCCAGACCAAGGGTCTTTTCATCATCACCTTTTTATGAAAATATACGCGGGAAACGATAACTTACGAAAATACAACTGGAAAATTGCGTACCTCCATTAAAGTGTGCCCTAAAATTTTGATTGTTGGGCTTTTTTTTTTTTTATTAATGACGAAAGTTCTATTGAAAAGGGATATTTCTGGAGAAAATCATGAAATAATCTCAGTATGGAGAAAACTAAATTTTTTTTATCGGCAAAATATAGTGTAAAAATAGTTTTAAATATTACGGAAAATATGTTAGAATCTTTCAGTAACGAAAATACCATATTGAACAGCTTTGGCTTAAAGTTTTCAACTATAAACAGGTTGTTGGTAATACAATGGAGTCCTCAGTGGATCTTATATTTGGTAATTTAACGAAATCTCTGTAGCTAGTATCCTGAATAATTTTTGTGAAATTCATATTGGTGATACTTTTTCAGCTTAACGAAAAGTTCCATGCCAACACGTTTTTGGAAGTTATCAATACGTGTCACCAAAAAATACATTTCGCCATGAAGCAGAACCAGCTAGCCTAATCATTTACAATTTCTTGACTTGAGCTTCCAGATCTAATGGGAGGTTCTTCACAGATATGTTAAGAAAAACGACGTACACAGGTTTAGTCCCTGAATTTTTCAGTACCTGTTGCCATTCCATAAAGGAGGATAAATCGAAATGAGACAATTCTCTTTAAACACAATACTTGATATTCAAACTGCTTTAAATTCCACGACGAATTATCACCCTTAACGCATATTTAAAAAAAAAACAATTGATATCTCTGAACTTTGACAGAGTTGTTAGTAAAATTTTCTATAATACTTTCCAGCCATGCCGGAAATGTCCCAAGTCTCCAAAGAAATGAGTGTATATTTCATCCCTTAATATGCAAAAACGGGACTAATCAGTTTTAAGTATGTTTTTAAAAGTCCGCTAGTCAATGATTGACCTTTCAGGGTCAAAGTAACTCTCCTGTAAGTGATTTGTTCTTCCACAGTTCATAAATTCAGTTTTGGAAATTATGGATCATCTTGTCAACGTTTACTGTGAGCTTGCATCGAGTCCGTCAGAGATTTCAAAAGAATTTTCAGCCCCTAGAAATGACTTTCATCCAAGGATGCAAAATCGATGTTCTGCACAGTCACTTCGAGATGCTGTCTCAAACAACCGAAAGCATATCGCTTCTTGTTTTATAACATCTTTATATGAAACAACTATCGCATTGTTTAAACGATCAAACAACTTCCACATTTACACACTGCACAGTCGCTTAGACAGACAGACAGACAAAATGAATGAAATTAACGAATGTAAACGATTGCCTTACTTTTTTAAAATAAAATTCACAATATCTAAGAGTTTTCTAGTTCGATCAACATGCCCTACCGGGTGTTTCTTCAACAAAGGCAGGTTCTTTTTAAAAAATGTTTCTCCTTGCTACAAACTTGACAAGATCTGGGTTAATATTATTTCTGCAAATCGAATTTTTCCCAATAAAGTCTTTGGGGGGTAATATGGCAGCTGTTTTTAGAAAATTGAAAAGGAGAGAAAAACAAGCAAGTGTCCAATGGAAAAAATATTAAACAAGTGACATAATTCTTATTCATCCCCATATCATCTCATTGTTCATGCAACCCAGAATCAGCCAATGAATCCACACTTATAAAATGGACGCATACTTCAGAAAAGAGTATCTTCTTAAAGAATAATATTATCGACAATACAAATGGTTGCAACAACTGCACAAAAAAAAAGGAATTCGTCTTAAAAATCCCTCTATATCAATGCAAAGACACTGTGTGACACCGCCTTCACAAATCCCAATCGGGCAGCAAGTTTTCAGCCCAAATGAAATATGGCCAATCTCGCCGGATGTTGGACGACAGCGAACGCCCTTCCATTAAGACCCAACGTCCCAGTCGAAGCTTTCACGTAACGGCTTTCAATTTAACCTTCAGCCTAAGTCCTTTCCCAACCCCCACCCCCCCGGAGGAAAACTTGGAGGGCTTCGCGAAGCCCGCCCACGTCAAAGCAACAAGGACACTGGAAAGAGGGCGCTCGCCAGTTCTGGTGATGATAGACTCGCCCGTTGGTACAACTTCTTTCGTCAATTTTACAGGGAGCCGTGACTGAATTGCTTGTTCGCGACCTCCCCGGCAAAGTGGAGGAGAAGTGAAGGATGGGCGAGAGGATATTGGTAATGAGGAGGAACGAGATAAGAAAACAGGAGGAAGGATAAAAATAAGGGAAGACAGGGATGTACAGAAATTAAAAAATTGCTAAAGCGGGACTGTCTTTTCAAGGAGAATAGGTAGGGCATGACACATTAGTAACTCGAGATATGTACGTGAAGTAGGAAAGTTATTTGAAGGAAATATATATATAGATAGATAGATAGGTAAACAGACAGAATGTTATCTCTTTATCTATAAATCTATTTATATACACATATCCACACATATTTTAAATATATATAATAGCTGACAAGCTGGGCACTGCCCGGGAAAACTCTGAATGAAACCGATAAACTATCTGTCTGGATTAGTCACTAATATCTGTCATTTTTTGGTTATTACACATGTCACCCATTTCCTACCCCTTCTCACCCACCATGTATCAGGGCTAAACTCAGACTTTAAAAGGCATCGGGTGTGTCACTATTGAGCTCAGTGACCTGAAAAGCTATGGATTAGACACTAATATCTGTCGTTTTCAGTTATTTTTACGTCACTCCCTTCCCACCCTCCTCCCTATTGGGGATGAACTTGGACTTAAAGGGCATTGGGAGTGTCACTATTCATCTCAGTGACCTCAAAAAGTATGGATTAGACACTAATATCTGTCATTTTCAGTTATTTTTACATGTCACCCCTTCCCACCCCTTCTCACCCCAACTTCCTATCAGGGCTGAACTTTGACTTGAAGGGCATTGGGAGTGTCACTAGTCATCTCACCAACCTCGAAAATTATGGATTAGACACTAACATCTGTTGTTTTCGGTTATTTTTACATGTCACCCCCCCCACCCCCACCCCTATGGTGCCAGTGATGTCTTATCCCACAGCATTCTTTCCCAGACAGTAAGTCATATATATCAAAGTATACCAAGCTTGGTTGAAATTGCTCATTGCATTTCAGAGTTATGCTGGAACACACACACACACATACATACATACATACATCCTTTTTATAAATGTAGAAGATATACAGTATATATATATATATATATATATATATATATATATATATATATATATATATATATATATATATATATATATATATATATATATATATATATATATATATATATATATATGTGTGTGTGTGTGTGTGTGTGTGTGTATGTATATATATGTATGATTTAACCTGGGGAAATGCTTACCATGAGCCAGTTATAGACTCTAAATAAATGATTTCGTGACTTACCTCTATTTTTGTATTAAATCTGACTGCTATTGATTCAGGAAATCATAAAAAAAAACAAAGAAAAAGGGGCAATTTGTCTGAGCTGAGGGCTCTACTCACAAGGTATTTGTAAGTAAACACATTAGGGTAAGTTTAAAATTACGTGTATTTACATGAAATGAAATATCAGAAGAAGAACTGGACTACTCAGGCATGCAAGGCCTGAGAGGTTGATTATAACTGGGAAAACTTGAAAGTGTATCCGTCGGTGTGACGATGCTGACACAAGGTACAGTCAAGAGAGATTTCCATGGTTAACAAACCCTCTGTAAATGGAGAGATTCACGAATCAAAAGCCAGTAAGGACACAGTAAAATATACATAGGACAAGGCGGGCACAGAGGGTGCCAAGAAGCCTTGAACACACGATTTTATGTAATTATTTAAACACAGGCATTTACGTAACACTGACTTAACAAGGCAAGATTGATATGGAAACACTGGCACTTAGGAATGGAAATAGGAAGTTTAGTGCAAGAATTAAAACAGTGTGACTGACTGGAAGAACCTTTATAACAGATCATTTTACCTTGTAGAAGAGGTGGCTTCAGTGAGGGAAATGGCGGCGGAGGAAAGGCTAAGGGCTTCACTGGTAAGATGACTAAAGATCCCTACAAGATAGGACCACGTGGTAGGGCATGGCTCTCTGAAGGAGGCGGGAATGGAAGGGGAGATGTGTCTCACTCGTGTTCAGAAATTTCTCTCTCACTTGTTCCTTTGGTGAGACCCTTATATGACTTCGGCCAGGGGTCAGAGGTTATCCACAGGTACACTGGGGTTGGTGCCATTTCCTGTGCGCAGGTATCATCTATGACTTACTCCAGGTGTTCATGCCAGCTGTCACCTCTTAATCTGCCTCCCCGGTGCTATTCCTGCCTCCGGCCAGGCTTAGGATCTGAAAGCAAAGTCCTCCACAGTGTCACATGTTCAAGAGGGCGAAAGTTGAAAGGCGATTAAGGAAGGGCGTTTATTCCTTTTGCCCTTCTTGTCAGGCAGTGCCCAAACTGCACTTGTATTTTCCAGCTTTAAATGAAGTATTTGGTGGCTGGGATTCTTGGGAAAATATAATATATATATATGTGTGTAAATTATATATATATAATATATATATATATACATACAAAAAGCTTATAGGTCACAAGTATTTTATGAATTACAATACACAGTAGAAGTTTAATTAACAAGTGTGGCAGAAAAACTTTCTGAAAAACCTTGAGAGGATGTTTAACTGTTATCTGACTCATTTCCTAATTAAGTAAACCTGTTACGTCAGGTATTCTGAAGACGTGGGAACTTGCCACATGACTTTGTGAGTGCGTTCGCCAGAAATGTCCAGGTTCCGGTGTAGGCGTGTGTATGTGCGTTTCTTTTGGGCAGAGTACCAGGGTGTGAAGGGATTAGTTATGAGAACATTATTAAAAGTCTTCAGTGAAGATTCTGTGGTTCGAAACCTATCGATTAAGATTGTGAACATTGCTATTTGAAGGTAAGAATCACGTTTGATATCCCAAACTGTATATTACTTTTTTCATTTACATATTGTCTCCTGTGTCAGACATTTATTATATTGTGTGTACTTTATAAGTATCATGGGAGGAATTCCATATCTTTATTTTTATGCATTTTGTTTAATAAGGGATTTATTTGACTTTTTCAGATGTTTTGCTGAGAAAGAGGTTAAATATGTACTCACTGGGAATGTACTGGACTTTGACTTATTTTGACCTATTGTGAGTTACAGCGTAAAGTCAATAATTAGTTAAATATGATAAACGGTAATATGATTGATCTTTTGGGGAACTTTAGTATTCCATTTTATTTCATCTCATCTCTTTCAATCTGGTTATATAAGATTTTGTCAAATAAATTATTTTGGGTAAAGCTTGTTTAGCTGTAGACCTGAGAGAGAGAGAGAGAGAGAGAGAGAGAGAGAGAGAGAGAGAGAGAGAGAGAGAGTGCAGGGTGAGTAGGTACAGATATGCACTACCAGTAGCCTTTTTGATGCGGTCACTATCAGTAGACTACCAATACACGGGTCTTCTCGACTTTGTAGTAACAAGTAAGCAATGAAATTTCTTCTCGACTGGGTAACATATATATATATATATATATATATATATATATATATATATATATATATATATATATATATATATATATTTATTGCTGTTCAGCCTCTCTTGCATCTCAGCTTAATAATAAATTTCATTTAACGATAGGATGACAAGGGTAGATTTCACACGAGAGGTGTAGCGCGGGAGGAAGATTTTTTCAAACAGCCAGCCAACAGACAATAAAGTTGGCGGATGAATTCATAAAGGAGAAAATTTTACCAGTTTAACTCTTAGGCACATTTTCCTTAAAATCTACTTTCTGTGACCTGTTTTGCTGGCGAGTCTTTTGTCAATTTCAGACCACTGGCTGCCGCACCTGCCTGGGACATCGCTAGGCGGAGCTTCGGGGAAGAGGCGCATGAAAGCACCCAAGCAAAAGACTCAGATGCACACCAGCCACCACTCAGAACTAATGCATCCAGGTGTTCCTCCAAATCACCTCTTTGTCCCTTCCAAACACGTGGAATCATTTGTTGAACCCCAGTGGACCGAAGCAAGCTTAATGCAACTGATCACTGCTTTGGTGAATTCAGCGGTAGGTCTGATTTTAACAATCGATTCACCAGTGTTCTCTTCCTTCGACTTAATCCCTCATTTTTCCTTGTTCAAATTTCCATCTCTAAGAAATCCCTTACTAAGAACCCTAGTATTGAATATTGCCCTTATGAAGTTCATAAGGTAATCGAATTCAGTGTTGTCCAGGGATATAACCTTAAAATACCCTCCATGGTGTTAAAAATATAAGCAAAACTGCATTCCTTGTGATTAAACATTACTAGTAAGAGATTCTTTTGTACATGAGTGTTATCTGGATGATTTATCTCCAAGTGTGTATGTACGCCTTGAAGCCTGGCTTTTCCCTCTTGCTTTGGGACATCTGCGTCCTCGGTGCATAAGCACAACGTTCAACGTCCACTGAATCCAGCTTTTATAAGGAAGCCCTTGGAAGAGGCTCAAATGTGCTGTGATTGTTTTGGCTAGTTTCAGTAAGTTTAATTAATTTACATTGGTGTGCGAAATAAACAATATTCTTATACTGTCTACTTTCACAATGGCGACCTATCTATTTTATTTAGTCATTTATAGCTTCGTTGGTCTTAGAAGGCAGGTTATGTGGGTCTCCTGTGAATGCAAGGCAATAGTGAGGCAATTAATCAGTTAATTAAAATACATAACCTGGTCACCCACGTAATAATATATATATATATATATATATATATATATATATATATATATATATATATATATATATATATATATATATATATATATATATATATATATATATAAATTCCAGGCGAAGATATATGAAGGCATACAAGGGTCCACAAAACACATCAAAAAGGCCATAATTTATTTATGAGACGTTTCGCACATGTACTATGTGCATCTTCAATCTGCAAATATAACAAATTTCGTGAAAATTTACAAAACTATTTTAAAAGATAAAGTTAAAAGGAAAAAATATTTACAAAATTTAAATTAATAAAACTTGAAAGGTATACAGTAAAAGAAACCAGTGCTGAACAAACCATTCAAAGGAGGAGGAGAAGAACGAATGACCAAGACCTGACCCCACCCTGCGACTTCAGTTATGCTAGATAAAGAGGAGAAGTGGAAACGTTAGAGTTCAAAGACGGAACAAGCCGTTTGATGTATAAGGACTCAAGGGTGGTTAGGTAATCACTATGGCTTGTTCCACCAATAATAGAGAAATGTTTTTTATTTATTTCGATTTTTACATATGGAGGCATGGTTCTTTATATTAGAAAATTCTGGTTTACTCAGTTTCTGACCCGTTCTAAAACTGTATCCCACATGGCTACAATATCTCACCTGCAGTAACCTACGGCAAGATCCAACATAGACTACTGTCACAACACTTCTCTAATCCGTCACCCTCTTATAATGTCTTAAAAAAATATATATGCAACAATTCCGTTTATTTTTGACAACAAGTTTTCAGCCAAACTTAAACAAATAATTGAACAGGAATTTGGCTGCCTTAAGATACAATTGATCCCAATCAATCCACTCAAGATCGGTGTATTCTTTGGTTACAAGGACAAACTGCAGACCTTCATGAGATCTAACGTTATTTATAAATTCAAGTTTAGGATGTTTTGGTATCTATGTTGGATCTTGCCGTAGGTTACTGCAGGTGAGATATTGTTTTATGTGGGATACAGTTTTAGAACGGGTCAGAAACTGAGTAAACCAGAATTTTCTAATATAAAGAACCATGCCTCCATATGTAAAATCGAAATAAATAAAAACATTTCTCTATTATTGGTGGAACAAGCCATAGTGATTACTAACCACCCTTGAGTCCTTATACATCAAACGGCTTGTTCCGTCTTTGAACTCTAACGTTTCCGCTTCTCCTCTTTATCTAGCATAACTGAAGTCGCAGGGTGGGGGTCAGGTCTTGGTCATTCGTTCTTCTCCTCCTCCTTTGAATGGTTTGTTCAGCACTGGTTTCTTTTTTACTGTATACCTTTCAAGTTTTATTAATTTAAATTTTTAATATTTTTTTTTCCTTTTAACTTTATCTTTTAAAATAGTTTTTGTAAATTTTTATTGAAATTTGTTATATTTGCAGATTGAAGATGCACATAGTACATTTATTGAAATATTTCATAAATAAATTATTTATTTTTTGATGTGTTTTGTGGAATAATTGTATGCCTTTATATATATATATATATATATATATATATATATATATATATATATTGTAACGACCCGGTGGGTCGTTATGCAGGTTCTTTAACATACTCAGGACGGGGCTGTCATGACTGACGGCAGATGCAACAAAACAAAGGAGGGGAAAACAACAAAAACAATAAAGAAAGCTTAAAATTAATTTATTTACAAGTGAGTCAGGTCTGGTAAAAGATAAAACCATAAATACAAAAATAAGCCAAAAGGCAGCACTAAACAAAAAGCAAGTTAAACAAAAGTAGCTTTAAACCAAAAAAAGGCAAAAATAAACAACAGCAGGCAGAAAAAAAATGTCAAACATACGTCCTCCATCGGGGCACCAAGACAGCCCTCAGCTGCACAACAGGGACAAGACCCACAAACCAGAATACCCCGATGGAGACGTCAGGACAGCCTCACGCTGTCATCAAAGATGAGCAGCTCGTGGTCACACGACTACTCATGGTCACACTCCACCTCTACGACGTGCTCCACTTCGTAGGCGTGCTCCAATTTGTTGCTCAAAAACTCGACCAACGTCGACTCCAAAAACTGCCTGCTGCTGCTGCCACTGCCGCCGCTACCTCGCTGCCCTACCAGACCCGACTGGCGAAAGAAAAACGGCAGCTCACCGACGAGAACATCAAAACAAAAAAACTTGAAGGTAAGGAGGCAGCAATCCACAAAAGGGAACGAGCGGGGAACCAGCAGTTCCTGCAAAACCATCACTTAACGTGACACCTCCCACCTAAAAGAAAAAAAAAAAGATTATTTTTTTTACACTCATGATCCCCTCCAATGCCGTGAACAACCCCGCCAGCCAAAACAGAGCCGCCCTGTCACGGTCGCCATTGTAACGACCTGGGTGGGTCGTTATGCAGGTTCTTTAACATACTCAGGACGGGGCTGTCATGACTGACGGCAGATGCAACAAAACAAAGGAGGGAAAACAACAAAAACAATAAAGAAAGCTTAAAATTAATTTATTTACAAGTGAGTCAGGTCTGGTAAAAAGATAAAAAAACCATAAATACAAAAATAAGCCAAAAGGCAGCACTAAACAAAAGCAAGTTAAACAAAAAGTAGCTTTAAACCAAAAAAAGGGCAAAAATAAACAACAGCAGGCAGAAAAAAAAATGTCAAACATACGTCCTCCATCGGGGCACCAAGACAGCCCTCAGCTGCACAACAGGGACAAGACCCCACAAACCAGAATACCCCGATGGAGACGTCAGGACAGCCTCACGCTGTCATCAAAGATGAGCAGCTCGTGGTCACACGACTACTCATGGTCACACTCCACCCCTAAACGACGTGCTCCACTTTCGTGGCGTGCTCCAATTTGTTGCTCAAAAACTCGACCAACGTCGACTCTAAAACTGCCTGCTGCTGCTGCCACTGCCGCTACCTCGCTGCCCTACCAGACCCGACTGAATGAAAGAAAAACGGCAGCTCACCGGTTGAGAACATCAAAACAAAAAAACTTGAAGGTAAGGAGGCAGCAATCCACAAAAGGGAACGAGCGGGAACCAGCAGTTCCCGCAAAACCATCACTTAACGTGACATATATATATATATAAAAGAAATATATATATATATATATATATATATATATATATATATATATATATAAATATATATATATATATGTTTGTGTATCAGTGTGTGCATGTGTGCATTACCTTAGACAATACATGTATGAATGGTGTAGTTATACAAAAACATATTCTCATGTACACTGATTATTCTACTTAACATAATCCAATCTTGAAATGGATTTGTTCCATTCTTATACAAGCTTCCAAACTCAAGGAAAAACTTGATGCTGCACTTCTGCACGGTGTTCTCCCAAAAACTTGGGTATTTACTTAGAATGAATTCTGTAGTCATTTTTGTAACTTATTGTATTCACTGAGGCTTTTTCAACAACGAAATCTATATGTACATAAATGGATGCATGTATGTATGTGTGTGTGTGCATGTATTTCCACATACACTCTGAAATGCACTGAGCAATTTCAACGAAACTTGGTATACATATGACTTACTATCTCAAAAAGAACACTTTGGGGGTACGACATCACTGGCACCAGAGGGAGGGGTGTGAGAAGGGGTGACATGTAAAAATAACCGAAAATGAGAGAAATTAGTGTTTAATCCATAGTTTTCGAGGTCGCTGAGATGAATAGTGACACTCCCAATGCCCTTTAAGACCAAGTTCAGTCCCAGTAGGAAGTGGGGGTGAGAAGGGTGGGAAGGGGGTGACGTAAAAAAAACCCGAAAACGAGATATTAGTGTCTCATCCAAAGTTTTCAAGGTCGTTGAGATGAATAGTGACACTCCCAATGCCTTTTAAGTCCAAGTTCAGCCCCAATAGGGAGTGGGGGTGAGAAGGGTGGGAAGGAGGTGGCATGTAAAAATAACCGAAAACAACAGACATTAGTGTCTAATCCATAGTTTTTGAGGTCACTGAGATGAATAGTGACACTCACAATGCCCTTTAGTCCTTTAAGTCCAAGTTCAGTCCCGATAGGAAGTGGGGGTGAGAAGGGGTGGGAAGGGGGTGACATGTAAAAATAACTGAAAAACAGATATTAGTATTTAATCCATAGTTTTCAAGTTTGCTGAGATGAATAGTAACTCTCCTGATGCCCTTTAAGTCCAAGTTCAGCCCTGGTAGGGAGTTGGGGTGAGGAGGGGTGAAATATAAAATGTCAAAAATACTGGGCAATGTAATTGAAGACTGAAGCAACTATCTCAACAGGAAAGAGAGAGAGAGAGAGAGAGAGAGAGAGAGAGAGAGAGAGAGAGAGAGAGAGAGAGAGAGAGTTTACTGATTGTAATTCAGAGCTTTCCCGGGCAGCGCCGGGTTGGTTAGCTAGTATTTCATAAAACAGAAAAGGAACAAAATAAGTGACTTTTATTCTGCATACTTTTGAAGAATTTAATCTTTTGTGAAAGTTATGAGTGGTGTTTTCATTATTTACTAACCTATCTTTTCTTATATGAAAAAATACGTTGCAGAGTGTACGTACACGTGTACATATGCATGTGTTTTTGTATGATAAAAATATAAATCCGTACAACTACATCTATATTTTTTTTAAGAATCATATTACCTTTCAGCATATTCAAGTTTTAGAAAATAAATAAAAAATCGGACATAAAACCCATAAACTAAAATCTGCAGTTACAAACAGTTCCTGGATTACTTTCAAACGAAATAATTCGTGGTCATTTGAACCCCTGATTTCAAGGTCTATAAGTTCTCTAGATCTCCTGATCCAAGATGATGTTATCTTAGATTTATGATTCATGAAGATTCTATTTCAAATTTTATGATTCACGAAGATGTTCTCTCTGAACTACGATTCATATATAAATAAAAATTTTAATTCGATTAGTGGTCCATGTATAGTTTGGTTTCTATCAACCACTATGGATTCCTGAATGAGTTCATCTACCAAATTTTATCATTCAAGAGGCTGTATAAACCTATTTTGTGTTTCTAGCTTTTCATAAATGTTTTTCCTCTCTTTGATCTTTGCTAAAGTCAAGGTTGAAGATTCCAGATGAAACGAAAAATATTCCTGGTAAAGACCGTATGATTCAATTTGCATTACTAAATTACATAAATGCCTTTTGGGAACCTCATTGTCCCACGAAGAGAGAGAGAGAGAGAGAGAGAGAGAGAGAGAGAGAGAGAGAGAGAGAGAGAGAGAGAGAGAGAGAGAGTAATCCCCTAATTAGAAGATTATCATGGAGCGTCAAGGTTCCTCTCTTTCAGGTATGAGCCAATCTAAAGGGAAGGTTTGGGAATGACATTTTCGCCTCGTTCGCAAAGATGCAGATAAGATAAAGATTAAGCTGGTGAAACACAACCTTTCTAAGATGGTTCCTACAACTTCGAACCTCAAGAAAAGAGATTCAAAAAAAAAAAAAAAAAAAAAAAAAAAAACACAACAATTTTGACTCACTATAATGCTGATATGTCAGATGCGCAGTTTTAAAAATTCGTTTCTTTGATAAACTCCAAATTTAATATCATAAACTGTTCAAATTTAGTATCATAAACTGTTATCCTAGAGAGAGAGAGAGAGAGAGAGAGAGAGAGAGAGAGAGAGAGAGAGAGAGAGAGAGAGAGAGAGAGAGAGACTCCTAAAATAGATCCAATTTGCAACAGGGAATTTTAATAGGATTCCCAGTATCATTAAATTAGGGCATAATTGCAGACAGTTTCCCATAAAAGAGGATAATAAAACAAAAGGAACGAGAAAGGGAAAGATGGAATAAATCTTGATAAAGGAAGGCGAAAAAATCATGAACGTGTCTCATATTTACACATGAAGTTAATCTGGTGAAAAGTGAATCTTGTATTTCTAAAAAGTCAAAGATAAAATGATTGCATGGTTTCTTGAAGACAGTACTTAACCTTAAATGAGTACCTAAGTCTGTGGTTTACTAAACGGGATATGAAGGGTGAATCCAGATCTGTGTATCTATATATAAATAAAAGTGTGGTAATTTAATGTTTTTGTGAAACATATTAAGAGAAAATTCTATGCTAGCACGTATTTAGAAGATATAAATAACTTTGACCTAATATTCATGGGAGATTCTTCACAGATACGTTCAGAAAAAAAAAGACATACGTTATTAGACCTTGAATTTTTCAGTACCTGTTGCCATTCCTTAAAGGATGAAAAATGCAGTTTAGACACTTCTCTTTAAATAAAATACTTGATGCTCAAATTGTTTTTAATTACATACCAAATCATCACCCTTAACGCTTATTTCATGAACAATTTCCATCTCTCAACTTTGACAGAATTGTTATTAACTTTGTATACGATATTTCTCACCTTGATGAAAATGTCCTACGGTTCCAAAGAAATCAGTATATATTTCTTCCCTTAATATATAAAAAAAACGCTTAAAAACATGAGCTGATCAGTTTGAAGTTTGTTTTCAAAGGTCTTTTACCCATCGGTAGACCTTTCAGACTCAAAGACACTCTCCTGGAGTTCAACTGTTCTTCTGTAGTTTATAAATACAGTTTTGAAAATTATGGTTTACTGATAGTTTCCATTGAGTCTCTGAGGGTTGTAAAAAAAGAAAAAAAGTAGACGGAAGAGTTTTCAGACATACGTATTGCCTTGTATTGTGTTTCTTTTGAAAAGAATGTTTCTCCTTCCTACAAATCTGACAAGTTCTGGGTTACTATTATTTCTGCAGATTGATTTTTTTTTCTCAAGAAAGGTTTTGGGGCAATATGGCATCTATTTTTAGAAGATTAAAAAGGACAGAAAAACAAGCAAGTTTCCGATGGAAAAATAACATGCAGGTAAACAAGTGATGTAATTCTCAATTATCTCCACCTCATCTCATCGTTTTTGTAGCCTTGATTCAGCCCATGTATCCACAGCTATAAAATCGATGCATACTCAATAGAAGAATTCCTTTTAAAACATCATAATATCAACGCGAAGACACTTTGTTACAACGTCTGCACAAATCCCAATCGGCAGCAAGTTTTCAGCCCAAATGAAATCTGGCCAATCTCGCCGGACGTCGAACGCCAGCGAACGCCCTTCCATTAAGACCCGACGCCCCAGTCAAAGCTTTTACGTAACGGCTTTCAATTTAACCCTCCGCCCGCTCGCGTCCAAGCCACAAGGAAATTGGAAAGACGGCACTTTCTACAGTAGTCCAAGATCATGAATTTTATAAATAAGTGCCTTATGATATACTAAATCAAAAGCAACACTAAAATCTATTCGAATTAGTCTCCACTCAAAAGCCTTATCAAGGTTCTCTTGCAAATGGCATGTCAAGTCTAAAAGAGCACCGCTGGTACCTAACTGCTTCCCACAGACATACTGACTATCAGCTAACAATCCTTTAGATTCCACATATTTATATAGTGGCTTGAAAATACGTTTTTCAGCAACTTTGGAGAGCACAGGGGGAATAGAAATTGGATGTGCTTTGCATTGCAGTCTCCACAAATAACTCATGAAGCGTTTGAATCCTGTGACCGAGTCACACTGATCCTTTCCAAGAGACAGTCATAAATAGAATCGTCGATGTCTGGATTTTTTAGGTTTTACAGCGTAAACACTTTGGAACATAATGAAAAATTTAAAACAATGAACTTCATCGTAACTATACACCAAATTTTTCTGACGATAAATAGGTTGTCCTGACTTAGTGTACACAGCCATACCTTGCGCATATGGGATGTTACGACGATAAATAAGGTCGGGGTCATCAAACACTGGGATTTAAAACTCAACCTTTGACTTGTTACTACTTACAAGTGTCTCAGACAAAAACATCAAACGGCAGTTACGGGGAAACCTCTGGAGATCAAGAAAATTTGACCTTAAGCCCTGAATATCTGGGTGAAGTATTTTGCAATTTTTCTTCCTGCAATGAGCAGCAGGTCCTGGGTTCAACTCGATGTCTCCCGAAAAATTAAAATGAACAACATAAAATCGGTAGCAAAATTAATAAAGAGACTCATAACGCCGTAAAAATCACCAGAACAATTAACAGTAATACCATCAACGACAACGGTATTTACATTACTGACAAATGTTGAGCTGAAAGTATAAATAAATGTGACCATATGTCACTGAAAAATGAGCCTCAATCAACTGGTCGACATGGTGGAGTCGGAAAACCTTGTAAGGCAAATCAGAAATCTGCTCGGAAGAAAGGATTAGGTGAAGATGAGGGCACTTTCCTGAGAATCCACCAATGAACTGTCCTACAGACTTTTCGAAGAAACGGGAAAGTGAACAAAAATATAAGTTAGTGGATGTGTGTATCTTGGAGTAAACGTGTGAATACAAAAAATGGCATTCTCTTGTACGTAGCTTCATCCAGATATAATCCCACACCGAAATGAATTTCTATTAATATTTTGCATTCTCTCAAGAGCAAGCAATACTTGAAACCACAACTCCGAATTATGTCCTCCCGCCAGCATGCATAAATACTAATAATGAATTCTGCGGTGCTTTTTGCAAGTTAATTTATTCGCAGACTTTTTCGACATGCACAACGTAAGTTTTCATAAAATAGTAAAGAAATCAAATAAATTCATTTTAATCTGCATATTTTTGAACAACGTAATTTCTTTGTGAAAGTTATGAGTAGTGTTTCGTTATTTACAGATTTTAATTTTCATATATGTTATGAGTAGTGTTTCGTTATTTACAGACTTAAGTTTTCATATATAAGAAAACACGTGTCAGTGTGGATGTACACGTGTACAAATGCATGTGTTTTTGCATAATTAAAATATAAATCCATATTACTACACCTGCATTTCTATTGAAGAATCATATTTTCTTTCAGCAGATTCAGGTTTTAGAAAATAGAAATAAATCGGACATAAAACCCATGAACTAAATTCTGGAGTTACAAAACAGTTTCTGGATTACTTTCAGACGAAATAATTCGTGGTCATTTGAACCCCCAATTTCAAGGTTTATAAGTTCTCTAGATTTCATGATCCATGAAGATGTCATCTTAGATTTATGATTCGTGAAGATTCTATTTCAAATCTGATGACTCACGAAGATGTTCTCTCTCAACTACGATTCATAAATAAATGAAAATTTTAATTCGATCAGTGGTCCATGAATAGTTTGGTTTCTATCAACCACTATGGATTCCTGAACGAGTTCATTTACCAAATTTTATCATTCAAGAGGCTGTATAAACCTATTTTGTGATTCCGGCTTTTCATAAATGTTTTTCTTCCCTTTGGTCCTTGCTAAAGTCAAGGTTGAAGATTCCAGATGAAACGAAAAATATTCCTGGTAAAGACCGTATGATTAAATTCGCATTACTAAATTACATAAATGCCTTTTGGGAACCTCATTGTCCCACGGAGAGAGAGAGAGAGAGAGAGAGAGAGAGAGAGAGAGAGAGAGAGAGAGAGAGAGAGAGAGAGTAATCTACTAATTAGAAGATTATCACGGAGAGTTAGGCTTCCTCTCTTGCAAGCATGAGCGAATCAAAAAGGAAGATTCGGGGATGACATTTTCGCCTCGTTCGTGAAGATGAGACAATCATTCTGAGAGGATGGTTCTTACATCTTCGAACGTCAAGGGAAAAGATTTATATTGGCAACATAACGACAACGTATTTTTTTAATGACTAAAATACAGACATATTGACATGAGCAGTTTACAAAATTAGTCTATCACGAAATCCTCCGATTAACGAAACATACAAATGGTTTTGTACACACACACACACAGAGAGAGAGAGAGAGAGAGAGAGAGAGAGAGAGAGAGAGAGAGAGAGAGAGAGAGAGAGAGAGAGAGAGAGGAAAAATTCTAAAATAGTTCCACTTTGCAGCAGAAGATTTTAACAGGATTCACCAGTAGCTTTAAATGAAGGCATAATTGTAGACTGTTTCCCATACAAAAGAGGATAAAAGAGGATAAAAAGGAAAAAGGAGGAGAAAGGGAATAAATAGATGTTAAAAGGAAGCGAAAAAAAATGATTAAGGTGCCTTGTATTTACAGAGGATTTTAGCTCAAGAAGTGATTCTTGTCGATATATAAGTTACGAAGAAAATCATTAAAAACACCAAATCTGAAATGAGTACTCAATTCAAATTAGAAAATTCTCTTTCAACACAATACTTGATGTTCAAATTTCTTTAAATTACATGCGTAATTGTCACCCTGAACGACTTTTTCATGAGCAATTTCTATCTCTCAACTTTGAAAGAATTGTTAGTAAGTTTTAATACAGTATTCTTCAGCCCAGCCGAAAGTCTCCTAAGGTTCCGTAGAAATTAGTGTACAAGTCATTCTTTAATATGCAAAAACTTGGCTAATCAGTTTTAATTGTTTTTAAGTCTGCTAACCAATGGTAGATCTTTCAGTTTCAAAGAAAGTCTCCTAGAAGTGACCTGTTCTTCTATACTTTAAAAATTCAATTATGGAAATCACGTATCATCTCGTCGACGTTTACTATTAGTTTGCATCGAGTCCCTCAGGGATTTCAAAAGATTTTTCAGCCCCAAGGAATGACTTTCATCCAAGGATGCAAAATCGATGTCTTGCACAGTCACTTCGAGATACTGCCTCAAACAACCGAAAGCATTTCGCTTCTTGTTTTATTTGTTTATATCAAGCAATGGTCGCCTTGTTTAGACAATAAAACACTTCCACTCGTACATACTGGCCAGTTGCATAGGTAGACAGACAAACTGAATGAGAAAATGAATGTAAGTGATTATCTTACTTTCTTTTTATAAGATATACAACATTTCAGTCGGCTGTTTCATAAGCAAAGTAAATTTCTATTGAAAACAATGCTTCTTCTTCTTGCTATAAACTTGGCAGGATCTGGGTTATTATTATCTCTGCAAATCGAATTTTCCTCAAGAAAGGTTTTGGTGTAATATGGCAGCTATTTTAGAAGGAAAAACTAGGACAAAAAAGTCTCCATTGGAAAAAACATGCTCGCAAAAAGGTGACGTAAGTTTTATCCATTCTCATCTCACCTCATCGTTCTTGCAACCTTGATTCAGCCCATTTATCCACAATCATAAAATTAATGTACACTCCATAAAAGAATTCCTTTTAAAAAATCATAACAACACCGCCCAGACACTTTGTGACACCGCCTGCACAAATCCCAATCGGGCAGCAAGTTTTCAGCCCAAATGAAATATGGCCAATCTCGCCGGGTCTCGAACGCCGGAGAACGCCCTTTCATTAAGACCCGACGCCCCAATCAAAGCTTTTACGTACCGGCCTAAAAGTCCTCTTTTCCTCCCGGAGGAAAACTTAGAGGACTTCGCGAAGCCCGCCCGCGTCCAAGCAACAAGGACATTGGAAAGGGGGCGCTCGCTAGTCCGGGTGATGATAGACTCGCCCGTTGCTTCAACTTCTTTCGCCAATTTTATAGGGAGCCGTTGATTGAATTGCTTGTTCGAGACCTCCAGGCAAGGTGGGGGAGAAATGGAGGATGGGGGAGAGGCGACTGAGAATGAGGAGGAACGAGATAGGAGGAAGGATAGAAATAAAGGAAGACAGGGATATACAGTACAGACACACCCCAAAAAATATTTTTGATAAAACACGACTTCCTTCTCAAGAAGTGAACGGGAATGATAAAGCATATGGAAGTGGCATAATAAAGTTATGGGAAGGAGATAGACAGAGCGATAGATAAACTGAACTTTATCTATCTATCTATCTATCTATCTATATATATATATATATATATATATATATATATATATATATATATTTAAATTACCACAGCTGAAAATAAGAGACAGAATTTGTAGGTCTGATTGTTTCGACTTTATTTTCAAGTTATTGACGAAGGGCTGATACAGAGAGTATCAGTCCTTCGTGAATGGCTTGAAAATAAAGTCGAAACCGGTCAGACCTACACCCCGTCTCTTATTTTACACCTGTGGTAATGTGTGATAAATGAATCACGTACAAAAGTGATTATAAATCATATATATATCATATATATAAAAGTGATTATAATATATATATATATATATATATATATATATATATATATGGGTGTGTGTCTGTGCGTGCGTCACTGTGTGCATGTGCGCGTAACCTTGACCATACCTGTGTCAATGGTATGGATACACAAACGGTATTCTCGTGTATATAGCTTATTCTACTTAATATAATCCAACCTCGACGTGAATTTGTTTCATTCTGAAGCAACTTTATGCCACAGCTCTGAATTTTGTCCTTCCGCAAGAATACGTAAATGCTTATAAAAAATTCTGTAGTCCTTCTTTGCAAGTGAATTCATGCAGAGAGACCTTTTTTTAGCATACACGACGGAATTTTTCACAAAACAGAAAAGGTATGAGGCAACTGAATTTTAATCTGTATAATTTTTACAAAGTATTTTCTTTGTGGAAGTTGTGAATGGTGGTTTCGTTATTTACTAACCTACGTTTTCACATATATAAGAAAATACATGTCAGTGTGTGTGTACACGTGCATGTGTTTTTGTTTGATTAAAATACAAATCAGTGCCACTACATTCACATCTTTATTGAAGAATCATATTTTCTTTCCGCAGATGCAACTTTCAGAACAAAAATCGGACATGAAACACCATAAACTAAAATCTGTAATTACAAACAGCTCCCGGATTACTTCAGACGAAATCATCCTCAGTCATTTGATCCCCTGGTTTCAAGGTCTACAAGTCCTCCCAACTTCACGATCCACGAAGATATTATTTGGATTTTATGATTCGTGAAGATTCTATTTCAAATTTAAGATTCACGAAGATTTTATGTGAAATTTAAGATTCACGAAGATGTCCTCTCTGATCTGCGATTCAGGGATTAATACAAATTTTGATTTGATTAGGGGGCCATGGATACTTTCGTTAATATCACCCGCTTCGGATGACCTTGGTTAGTCTAAGTCCCCGCCTTTATAATTCATGAGGATGTAAGCAACTTTTTTTGTGATCTAGGCTTTCCACGCTTTCGCCTCCTTTTGATCCTCACTAAAGTTAAGGTTGAAGATTCCAACCAGACGTGACAGCATGATTAAATTACTCAAATGCCTCTTTGGAACCTCATATCCTGCGAAGAGAGAGAGAGAGAGAGAGAGAGAGAGAGAGAGAGAGAGAGAGAGAGAGAGAGAGAGAGAGAGAGAGAGAGAGAGAGAGAAAAGCGACTCTTGTTAATATATAAAGATAAGGACAAAATGATTGCAAGGTTTCTTCAAAAGCACTAAAACTCAAGTGAGTACTTAAGTGTGTCAGTTTGCCAAAGGGAACAAGAGGGGTGGCTCCAGATGGTCTGTGTGTGTATATATACATAAATATTTGGTAATTTAATGTGCAGTTTTAAGAAGACTAAACAGGAAAGAACAAACGAGTCAGTTTTCAATGATAAACGAAACAGATGCACGTAAGCAAGTGACGTAATTCTTATCCACCCTCACCTCACCTCATCGTTCTTGCAAACTTGATTCAGCCCATTTATCCACAATTACAAAATGATTACATACTTCAGAGAAGAATATCTTCTTAAAGAATCATACTATCGCAAACACGTATCGTTGCAACAACTGGAAAAAAAAAATCCATTTTAAAACATCATAATATCAACGCGACGACACTGTGACAGCGTCTGCACAAATCCCAATCATCAGCAAGTTTTCGGCCCAAATGAAATCTGGCCAATCTCGCCGGGTGTCGAACGCCAGCGAACGCCCTTTCATTAAGACCCGACGCCGCCCCAATCAAAGCTTTTACGTAACGGCTTTCAATTTAACCCTCCGCCTAAAAGTCCTCTTTCCTACCTGGAGGAGAACCGGAGGGCTTCGCGAAGCCCGCCCCCGTCAAAGCAACAAGGACATTGGAAAGGGGGCGCTCGCTAGTCCTGGTGATGATATACTCGCCCGTTGACCCAACTTCTTTCGCCAATTTTATAGGGAGCCGTTGATTGAATTGCTTGTTTGAGACCTCCAGGCAAGGTGGGGGAGAAGTGGGCGATGGGCGGGATGCCATTGAGAATGAAGGGGAACGAGATACGAAACAGGAAGAAGGATAAAAATAAGGCAGGACAGGGATAAAAAAAAAAAAAAAAAAAAAAAAAACGATACCGTCTTTTCAAGCAGAAGCGGTACGGCATGAAATAGGAGTAACTCAAGTAAAAATCTGTAATTATAAAAAGCTTTTGCATTACCTTGACGCGAAATAATTCATGGTCATTTGAACCCCGGGTCCAAGGAGAAGTTATTTGGAATTATGATTCACGAAGATATTCTCACTAATCCGTGATTCGTTGTTAAATACAAATTTTTATCCCAATAATGGTCCATGAATACTTTTGTTTCCATCACCCATTTTGGAGTCCTTAGTTAGTCCATTTACTTAATTTTATAATTTATGATCATGTATTAACCCACTTCATGATCCATGCTATTCATAAATGATTTTTCTCCTTTTGATCCTCGCTTAAGTCAAGGTTGAAGATTCCACGCTGATGAGACGAAAAATATTTCTGGTAAAGACAGCATGATTAAATTACGTAAGAAACCTCATTATCCCACGAAGAGAGAGAGAGAGAGAGAGAGAGAGAGAGAGAGAGAGAGAGAGAGAGAGAGAGAGAGAGAGAGAGAGAGAGAGATAACTACTCCTAAAAATAGATCCAATTTATAATAACGAATTTTAATAGGATTCCCAGTAGGCTTAAATTAAGGCGTAACTGAAGACTGTTTCCCACGAAAGAGGATATTAAACCAAAAGGAAGGAAGAATAAATAATGTTTAAAGGATAAGAAAAAAAGATTGTCTTATATTTACCCATGCTCTTGATTCGGGGAAAAGTGACTCCTGCATTTATAGGAGGAAATGATTGCATGGTTTATTTAAAACCACAAAGCCTTAATCAAGTGGATACACAATGCACTGGTTCACGCAAGGGAACATGAGGTGACTCTAGAAGGTAGGTTTGTGTGTGCATATAAAATATATATATATATATAAATATATATATATATATATATATATATATATATATATATATATATATATATATATATATATATATATATTATGACCATAAAAGTTTTTACTATGCTTCTGTTGCCCTCAGCAGGGAAATAAGTTCACAGTAATTAGCAAGCTCCTGGAATAAAGCCAAGCCTTGGCTCAGGAAATCCTTTTGGCTCAAGAAGTCCCTCTGCAATACTTGCTGAAAATCGACAGAATAAGGGCGCAGTCACACGGGCAGAGTTTAGAGACTCTTTGCTCCCTGCCACCACAGTTTCCAGAGTGACCAGAAGTGGCAACTGCCAGGCCATAACACTGCAACACATGCACTATAGACATGTCATATACACACACATAATCAGAGCCAAAGGCCACTGTCTACCTAAATTTCTCATAGGATCAGCAATAGCTGCTGATCACTGAGCAGAGAGACCTATGGGTTCCCAAAACGTCCCATTCTATCACGGGGGCAGTGAGCCTTCAGCACTGAGCAGGGCTTGTGCCTGGGACCATCACCCAGTGTCTAGGTGATACCAGCTGAGTTACTACAACCCAGCGTCAGTCATTTTGCTGCCAAAAATCAGCACCTTTGTTTACACAGGAAGAATAGCCTGTCCAGTATGTTCAAAACTGATGATAATCTGATTCAAATCAGCTCATTAGAAACGGAGATTAACTGGTGCTTTTGTTTACATTATTTAACATTTCTTGAATGACTTTTGCCACAAACTGGGTCTGTAGCAAGTATTCTCAAACCTTTCTTTTCAGCCAAATCAACAGCAAGGTGGCATTTGTCCTATTAGTGTAACTTTCTATTCAATAAGCATAATACAAAATGGATAATATTAATTTTCATACTTGGGTAAGTGGATACTTACTACTTCTGTATGACACAGTCGGCTGCCTTTTAAAAATGTAAGTACCTTTCTGTGCCTTTACAGGTGGTACAGCCTTAAGGATTCTGAAAAAACAATAAATCGACAGTCTTGAAACTTCTTGACATACTCTAGAGCCATCCCGACCATGGGAAAAGACTTAAAGAATTCTATATGTATATATGTATGTAAGTATATATATAAATATATGTATAACTGAATCAGGAAAATATGGAATGTGATGAATATACAATTAAAGGTAATGTCACGAAGGGAAGAGAAATGACGGAGTGGTGCTAGGCCTTTCGACTTACTGTCCTTCACTTAGCAGACTGATAGAGATCAAAAAATAAGTTTACAAAGAAAGCTCGTATAAATGGCAGATGGGGATTATAAAGGAAAATATGTTCCTGGAATTAGCCACAGTTGAAGAATTAGTGGACCTACCAAAACAGAGGTAAATACTTAAGAGGTTTAACAAAAGATTAGGCCTAACTGCTCGAAAGCAGGGACAAGTCAATTAAAAGATTATACAGGGAAAAATACTGACCACCAAAAAATGACCGTGCAAAGAATAAGCTGATTACATATATGTTATAAACGTACAACTCAGTAATTATAGCAATTTTTTGCAAAGTAAACATTTTCACAAATAAAACAAACATACAAATACAGGGAAAATAAATATAAGGTCATTAATTAGTAATTAAGTCAGTCATTTTATCTTTAAGGTCATTCTTGAATATTTTACTAATACAGGGGTCCAAACAATACACGCCAGGGGCAAGTTTAAAATTGCTACTGGAAGCAAGCTGTACAGTAGCGGATTCTAAAAGATTTTGTGAAAAGAAATCTTTCAATCTGGCAGTCACTGAACTTTCAGTTTGATTTGTCCTGTGGGAGTTTCCACTTAAATGAATGAATATTGCATTTCATGTTTGCCAAATTTTGACAATACTTATGCTGTTTAATTCATACTTCTAAATCCTTACTGGATTGGCCAATATAAAAAGAGGGGCAGTTCAAGAATGGAATTTATATATTATGTTTTTTGCTTTCCTCAGAGATATCTTTTATTAACATTCCTTTTAGTGTTATTATAGGAAAAAACGAAGTTGACATTAAATGATTTTAACAATGATTTTATGGTTTAAAAACCACTAAATTAAAGCAAGCTAAGAATGTTCTTAGGGGTTTTACATTCCATATTTTCGTGATTCAGTTATACATAATGAGGGCCACATTCACTCTCTCTATCCTGTTTCCTCTTTTGAGATGCGTAGTCACTACCTTCTCCAAGTCTCTTCTGGCTGCGCATTCGACCAGAATTCAACTAAAGTTCCTGTAGAAGTCCTTCCTAAATCCTTGCTACTATGCCATTTAAGGAGATATGACTATCACCCATTCAATGAATTCAGTGCCATGATGTTAAAATGCCACATAGCAGCTGCCAAGCAAGAAAAGAAAGAAAATTTTAAAGAATTAGAAAAGGCCAGAATTTCATTGAACCATTTTATCCCAGCTGGTTGGAAGGACTCGCTGCGACAAGAAATTTATGGAAAACTTCATAGGACTACAGATGCCCTAACAAGGAAACTCGACAGAAAACTAAAAAACCTTATTGACGGCAGTGACTGGACTAATAGTGCATGCAATGACTGTGTTGTAAACTTATCAAGCAAACAAATAAGTGAAAATGTTGTGAGTCACTCGGATATGGCTTATCCTTCTTTATATCGAATAGACCATCAGCTTTAACGATTACATCGTCCCTATGTAAATTCGAAAAATATTGTGATCTTCCTAAAAATCATACTGACATAATTAAAGGTATCGTTCATGTCAGTCATGAAAGTAATTTCCCTGCTCGTTGTAAGAAAAGTTTGACCGATCTTAAAAGAGACAATACAATCCACATCACAAAAGCTGATAAGTCGAATAGTATTGTAATTGCAGATAAAGCTGACTATATATCACGTATACAAGCCTTACTAGATGATGATACGACTTTAAAAACTAACAAAAATCCCCTTGATCAGGTCATAAAAATTTCAATAGCACAGTGAAAAATATTCTTAAAGATAAAAAGAACTAATCGGTCAGTTGCCAGTAAAATTTCCCTCGTTACCTTACTTGTACGGATTAGTAAAAATGCACAAAGACAATAATCCTATGCGGCCTATTACCAGTACTGTTGGCTCAGTATCATATAAACCTTCCTTTCAAAATATATTACCAACGTCTTGTCCTCGTTACTTGGAATTTATCTCCAATTCTCATATATATAATCTTCTAGATTTAGTTGACGAATTAAACAAAATAACTTTTTACCTCACTGATAGATTTGTTAGTTTTGATGTTTGTTCTCTTTTTACTAAAATCCCTAGAGATTCAATTTTAGAGTATCTTAGTAACGAACTAATCTACCTGTAAGTCATATTAATTCACTCACTATGTACTGCATTTGTGATTGTAAGTTTATATTCAACGGTGAATTCTATGAACAAATATTTGGTATGGCAATGGGCAACCCTTAATCCCCACTCCTCTAAAACTTGTATATGGAATTCTTTGAAAAACGATGTTTACCTAATATATATACTAATTTAAAGTGGTATAGATATGTTGATGATATTTTAGCTGTTCTGCCTGCTGGTATTGACGTAAATAATTTACTCTCTAATCTGAATAACCAGGTACCATCCATTAAGTTTACTTTAGAATTAGAAAAAGACAATTTCCTCCCTTTCTTAGATATTATAACTCATAGAGGACCTTTTCAATGCAACTTCAGTATTTATAGGAAACCAACTAACAACTTAACTTATGTCCATTTTTATGCAGGCTGCCACCTTAATATCAAAATATCAATTTTTTCTTCTATGTTTTTACGGGCATTGTTCATTGTCAGTCCCAAGTATTTGCATCAAGAAATCGAGTACATAAGGAAAATAGGGACAAATTTATGTTATCCTTCACATATACTAGATATTTGTTATAACAGAGCCCACAAAAAGTTTTATAGTGAGAGTAACATGGAGGAAGAAACCCCTAAGAACATTCTTGGCTTGACTTATTTTAGTGGTTTTAAACCATAAAATCATTGTTTAAATCGTTTAATGTCAACCTGTTTTTCCTATAATAACACACTAAAAGGAATGTTAATAAAAAATATCTCTAAGGAAAACAACAACATGTAATATATAAAATTTCATGTTTGGACTGCCCCTCTTTTTATATTGGTCCATCCAGTAAGGATTTAGAAGGACGAGGCAAACAGCAAAGTATTAGGTCAAAACTGGGCAACCATCCAATGCAATATTCATTCATTTAAGTGGAAACTCTCATAGGATTAATTGGACTGAAAGTTCAGTGACTGCCAGATCGAAAGATTTCTCTTCACGAAATCTTTTAGAATCTGCTACTATACAGCTTACTTCCAGTTGTAATTTTAACCTTATCCCTGCCATGTATTATATGGAACCCTGTATTAGTAAAATGTTTAAGAACGACCTTAAAGATAAAATCACTGACTTCATTATTGATTAATTACCTTATATATATTTTCTATGTATTTGTATGTTTAATATTTTCTGGTGAAAATGTTTACTTTGCAAAAACTGTTATTGTTTACCATAAGGAGAATTATTGAGTTGTATTTTTATCAACATATGTAATTAGCTTATTCTTGGCACAGTCATTTTTTTGGGTTCAGTACCTTTCTCTGTACAATCATTTAACAGATTTGTCACTGCTTCCTCTTAAATATTTACCTCTATTTTGGTAGGTCTACTAATTCTTCAACAGTGTTTAATTCCAGGTACATATTTTCCTTTATAATCCCCATCTGTCATTTACACGAGCTTTCTTTATGAACTTATTTTTATATTTCTATCAGTTTACTAAGTAAAGGACAATAAGTCGAAAGGCCTAGCAACACTCCATCATCTCTCTTTCCTTTGTGGCATTGCCTTTATTTATATAATATATATATATATATATATATATATATATTTATTTATATATATATATATATATATATATATATATATATATATATATATATATATATATATATATATATATGGAAATGAACCCTGTCTTTAGAGTTAGAATCCATGGCAATAACAATTCAGGCACAGAGGTCATAAAGGAGTCGGAACCTAGGTACTTACATAAGTACCTAGGTTCTAACTTCTCTTATGACCTTTATTCCCAAATTACTAATGCCCTGGACTCTCACTTGAAAGACCCAGGTTCCAACTCTTTTATGACCTTTGTGCCCGACTTGCTAATGCCCTGGACTCATTCATTCCAAAGACCCAGGGGTTTATGACCTTTGTGCCTGACTTGTTAATGTTATATCTCATTAAAGACCAGGGGGTTTATATAATATAGATCATATATATATATATATATATATATATATATATATATATATATATATATATATATATATATATATATATATATATATATATATATATATATTATATTTTACAGCAAATGTGGGACAGCAGTAGAAGAGTACAGTCTCAAAAGATGAGAGAGAGAGAGAGAGAGAGAGAGAGAGAGAGAGAGAGAGAGAGAGAGAGAGAGAGAGAGAGAGAGAGAGAGTTCTCGACGGAAAAATAGAACAGAAATGCAGGAAAAATGGGAAGACAATCGCAAGAGAATGAATGCAATGCTGGGGAGGAGAAAAAATGGCGAAGGAATGCGAGACGAACCAACGAAAAACGAAGGAATAAAAAAAAAAAAAAGTTATAAAAAAACCTGCAGTTTAGGGAAGGGCTGAAAAGAAACATACATCGGGGCGATTTACAAGCAATACAAGGGGTGAAATGGAAGAGAGAGAGAGAGAGAGAGAGAGAGAGAGAGAGAGAGAGAGAGAGAGAGAGAGATCGGCAGACGAAAATGAGGGCTGGATGAGCCATCTGGAATTCCAGACGATGTATAAGAAAGCCGAAATACCCAACACCTTCACCACCTAACTATATTCCAGAGCTCAAAAGAACCTAGCAGTCAACAATTGAATCAGAAGGAAACACAGTTTTGCAAAAAAAAAAAAAATAAAATAGAGAACACTACACAAAAACTAAAGAACATATGAAAATAATAATGACATGTTTTTTTAAATGTTGACAGATACGAGGAGAAAATATACAGGAAGACACAAAGTTAGTTGTGATATATTCAGTATTGAAATGACAAAACATCTGAGCGTAAGACACAGGCAATTAATAGAACGGCTCGTACACTTATCGGTGTGTAAATGGAAGATGACCGAAATCAAATGTAAGAATAAGTTAAATCAACCAAAAAATGTGTTATTATGGAGGTGCTCTCCCGGTAGAGTTACAAAAGCTAATACTATTTGTGATTCTGTTTTATCCCTGATTCTATAGTTGAAGTTGCTACTTAGGGGATGTTATAAACTCCCTCCGCTACTGGAGAGCTTAATTATTAAAACTGGCGTCAATGGTCCATATCGTTATTAACTTTACCACTTAACAGATCGATCGAGCAAGAAATTGAACTCAGGAAGGTAGTTATTTTACATGAGAATTATATACACACACATATATACATATATATATATATAAATGGATGTATGTATGTGTGTGTATGTGCCAGAATAACTCTGAAAGGCATTGAGCAGTTTCAACCAAATTTGGTATACATGCAACTTACTACCTAGAAATCAGCAATGTGGGGGTGAGACATCACTAGCATCAAAGGGCACCGAAGGGGGTGGGGTGGTAAGAGTTTCCCGGAAACGGGGCTAGTTATGCCCGTAGACTTCATAACATTACGAATTTATCATAGCTAATCTCTGTACACATATGACTTACGATCTGGAGAAGAATACTGAGCCAGCAGTAGTAATGGATTCCATAAATTACGAGAACAAGCTAGAACAATTGTTAAATGATGAAAGCACATTATGAGGCTTGCAACAAAGAACCGGATGCAAAGGGGGTACAATGCAGTTTTAATAAAAATGTGAGGGAAGCTCTGACAAAAATCCAGGACAAAATTAAAAGAAAAGAATTAGAACATAGAGTAAAATCAGGGGAAAGCCCAGAGATCCCATGTATTTATGGCAGTCCAAAGATCCATAAGGAAGAAAGGGTGCCAGTTAAGACCGATCGTGGCATCGACGAGATCACCACAGATGAAGTTGGAGAAATCTCTTTACAATGTAATAGGAAATTGGTTGGGTTTAGTACAACGTAAAAGATTGTAAATTTGCGAGTTTGGATGTAACTTCCCTGTTTACCAACATACCAGCCACGAAGGCGATGGAAGTAGTAAAAAAGAATATGGAGGAAGGGGTGTATAATTGTGACTTAGATCATGACGTTTTGATAAAATTGTTGCCAGGAGCCCTCAGCACTAACGTGTTCAAGTGGGCCGAAAACCATTACATACAAAAGAATGGCGTGGCCTTGGGTTCGAGTCTTTCGCCGATCTTAGAAAACCTCTTTATTGAATGGTTTGAAACAGAAGAGGTGGGCAAATTCAATAAAGGGAGCTTAAATATCATAAAATGGGTAAGAGATGTGGATGACACCTTGATTATTTATAAGGGAGAAAGGGAAGAACTACACAAGTTCCTAGAAAACATGAATTAACTAAATGAACAAATCAAGTTCACAATAGATGAAGAGGAGGGATAAATTCTTTTCTTGGATGTACTTGTAAAACAGGAAGGGAAAATATAAAATTCAAGGTACCAGGAAGAGTACACGCACCAATTCGCACATACATATGTTCTCCAGTCATAGGAAAGAAATCAAAATGGGGGTAATGACAGGGTTGGCCATTAGGGCTTATAGGATTTGCACTCCCGAATTCTTAGATGAAGAGCTGGAATACCTGAGGGAAAGTTTTAGGAGATTAGGATGCCCAAGTACAGGTGGGAGTGGGCATACACTAAGGCAAGAAAAAAACTATTTTGGGGAGAGGGAAAGGATCGAAAAGGAATATTTGGAAGGGAAAAAAATAATTACAGCCCGGACAACAACACTATTAAACCCATCTACAGGAATCTAGATACTTTCAAATTGATAGGTAGTTACAAAAACACCATTAGGAACAAAATAGCTAGAAACAAAAAGTCAGTAGAGGGGAAAGAGATAAGAGGGGGTTATATATGGCAGCATATCTAGATTGTGAAGATCGGTGCTACGGCGAAAGCGACAAATCCTGCAAAGAGCGAAGTAAGCAACACATACAAAACACTACAATAAGACACTGGCAGTTGCCAAACAATGCAATGGCAGGGAATACTGGAAACGGTTTTGAAGACAACATATCAAGAAAAATTGCGTACTCCACAATAGAAAAGAAATGCAAAAACACAAGAGACCGCATGGAAAATGCACAACTGGAAGAAGCCACGGGTACAGAAAGGCCAAGGTCACAAGGGCGGGGCCACACAGGAGGAAGAGGGTAATGAAAAGGATTAAAGAACCCAGCACACGCATATAAGTACATCTGGACTACGTGTCCGGTCACTGTAGGGATACTGGACAATGAGGACTGTTTGCCCTAGAAAGCTTGCAACTTTTTTGTATGAATATCTTCGCTAGATACCTTCCCTTACCCCTCTCCTCCCCTTGCCTTGCCCCTTCCCTACCCCACCCCTTCATCATCCCTTCCCTCCCCTCCTCCCCCCCTTTTCCTTCCCCCCCTTCCCCCTCCTCCCCTCTCCCTTCCCTATTCCATTTCCATGTTTTATGATGAAATAAAATGGGTTGAGATTGAGTACTATTAACAAAACATTTATAGATTTCTAAGGACACCATTTTTTAAATAAAAGTAATGTACAGGTTTTTCAAATCAAAATATAACTTTCTTGACCTTTAGAATTTATTATTATGAAGTGTTAGTTAACCTCATGTGGTAACTATGAACCACCTGCATTATGAGGATCACAGTCAATACTACTCCTGTTATACAACTGGAGATTTTAAGATTTAAAGAAGACATTATAATCCAATGGGCATTTCTCCACGAGGTGGAAGAAATGATTCCGAAGACATATTCTGGATTTCTTCCCTGAAGGGAAGCGGATCCGACTTGAATCCGTTTCGAGCTGAAGACGGCTTCACAGGATCCTGGAGTCTTTAAGAATTTAAGGAGACGTTATATTCTAATGGGCATTTCTCCAGGGATGCTTCAGGAGCTGAAGACTGTTTCAAAGGATTCTGGAGTTGTGAAGACGTCTTTAAAAAACAGTATTTTAATAACTGTCCAGAAATTTTCAACATTAAGTGACCCAACAGTATATAATGAAAGATTTTTGGCTGAGCTTTGTTATTTTATTTTCGAAATGGACTCAGTGGGTAATTATAGAACAACATCAGGCACTACTGGTGATGATCCGGGAGCACCATTGGCATCAGCACTGGTTCAAAACCCATCAGCAGCCGCTCCTGCACTGGCACCAAGATATGGACAGTTGTTAGTATAAGACCAGAAGGTAATTATTAGTAGGGTTAATTTAGCTGTGGGTATGGGTAGGGTATGGGTATGGTATTGATATGGGTATGGTATGGGTATGAGTATGGGTATGGGAATGGGAATGGTATGGTAAGGGTAAGGGTATGGAATGGATATGAATATGGGTATGGGTATGATAAGGATATGGGCATGGGTACTAGGAAGGGTATTGGTATGGTACAGATATGTGTATGGATATGGTACAGATATGGGTATGGGTATTGGTATGGGTATGACACAGGTATAGGTGTGGGTATGGTATGGATATGGGCATGGATATGGAAGGGATATGGTATGGGTATAGCTATGGGTATGGGAATGGTATGGTATGGGAATGGATATGGTATGGGTATGGGTATGGGACTGGTGCAGTATGGGCATGGATATGGGTATGGGTATGGTAAGGATATGGGTATGGGTACTAGTAAGGGTATAGGTACTGGTATGGTACAGATATGTGTATGGGTGTGGTACAGACATGGGTTACCGGTATGGTACAGATATGGGTATGGATATTGGTATGGGTATGGTACAGGTATATGTACAGGTATGGATATGGTATGGATATGGGTATGGGTATGGCAGGGATATGGTATGGGTATGGTACAGGTATGGGCACTGGCAAATGGGAGCAACAGCGAGCACATGTTATTACAGATTTTTAAAGTTCCAATAATTATAATACTGCAGAAGCCATGCCATCAAAATCTTCTGAGACAAAAGCAGAAATAAAGAACAACAGAAATTAAATCAACGCAAGAAGAGGAAAGTAGCTAAAAGTGGAATGTATGGGCAAGGGTATTTAAGCCTTTTAAATTATAAATACCAACTCTGGTCAATTTCAGTGGATTCGACAAAGAGCTTAATTTCTTTACGAATATGAGTTGTCAACAAAAAATCCCTCAAAAAAAAAAAAAAAAAAAGATAGCCGCGTCGCGGCAAAACAGAAATAAAAAAAATAGAAAAGAATTAAAAGAAAAAGAATCTATTGAGTGTATAAAAAACATACATTGCTATATAATTACCAGACTTAAAAAGGACCATTCACTTTCAAACTAGCTAAAGAGAGGCATCACAGTGCGATGCACAAAGTAGACAAAACAAGTCTAAAATGACAAAAATCTAATTACAAAGAGAAACAATCCAAGGAATCTCGACACAAAACAAAACAACGGAAAAAATAAAGGAGCAAGCGACATCCTGATGCCAGTTGAAAGAAAAACACCGGGAAAAACCATGATCTTTCGGGAAGTGGGAATGAGACAAACTTCCAAGAATGAATTTTAAAAGGGGAAATTTCAAAGTCAAGGAGGTAAGATTTCTTTTCTCTTTTCTTCCACTAGCTGAGATCACAAGAATTGTCACGGAAAACAGCAAAGCAGAGAAAAGTCGAAAACATCCTCTCAGCTTTAGTGTGTGTGTGTGTGTGTGTGTGTGTGTTTGTGTGTGTGTGTGTGTGTGTGTGTGTGTGAGCACGCAAATTTCCGAACGTATGTTGGGTGCGTATTAGCGAACAGAAGCGTATATGCTTTTATGTGAGTGTCTTAAAGGGTTTATATGCTATTGTGTTTGAGTTAACATGCATATATGTGAGTGAGTGTTTACACAAGTGGTGTGTAAGTTTGTGTTTGTGTGTGTGTGTGTGTGTATATATATAATCACACATTGCCACAGGTGAAAAATAACAGACGGGGTGTAGGTCCTGACCAGTTTCGACTTTATTTTCAAGCCTTCCTCAATGGCTTGGAAACAAAGTCGAAACTGGTCTCTTATTTTCACCTGTGGTAATGTGTGATAAATGGATCACGTGCAAAAGTGATTATAATCATATATATATATATATATATATATATATATATATATATATATATATATATATATATATATATATATATATATATATATATATATATATATATATATATATATATATATATATATATATATACATATATACACATATATATATATATATATATATATATATATATATATATATACTGTATATATACACTGGCTGACCAACCCTGCACTGCTTGGAAAAACTCTGAATGACATTCGATAAACTCTCTCTCTCTCTGTCTCTCCTCCCTAACACCCCCTCTCCTCCCCCTCCCTAACTCCCTCCTCTCCTCTCACACTAATTCTCACTCTCTCCCAACACACCCATTTCCTATCACAGAATTCAACAACCCTAGGCCGTGTATTCACGATCAATTTTACCAGCCATTTCTTCTGTTAGTTCATCAAAACTTCCGTTAAAACTCACTTGTAGATAACAGTTTGTGGACAGAGACAGTCCACTCACCGAAACGGATGAACTGATGGTATTTTAACTAAATAGTTTCCAACAGACTGACACACGTGGACAGGTTAGCATCAATTTCCGCTCTATTTCATCTGGGAGGTATCTCAGACTCTCTGACCAGACTATGAATAAATTATGTATAGACGTTATTCATTTCACTGTTAGACCCTTCAACAGTATTTGTAGGCCGTTATTAGTCCAAATCATACAATAAAAATTTAAAACAGTATTTCCATGTGATACAGACGATTTGGTATAGGCCTGGGCCAATGATGTTTTTTTATGATATGTGTCACTATAATGAAGGTAAACTTCACTGTCCAATTCATAAAAAGCTGAACCAACCCCTTAGTTCTAATTTAAACTCATCCATTAAAATTGTATAAGAAGAGATGTCTTTTTTTAATAAGAAATATTTAGTCTATAATCTGTTACGCCTTTTTACTTTTTTCCTATTATCAAGTGAATTGCGGCAACAGTTAGCCTTCCACCCTTCATCATATTAAAAAAAAAGTGCCAAAACACTTTCCTATATGGCTAACTTCAACACGTAATATGTATTCTTTATATTGGTTTAGGGACGTTTTTAACATAACATAATTAGTTACAACTCATTATAACGAAATACGCCATCATAACGAAATACCTCACCGTAACGTCACGAAGCAGTTGCTATAGCGAATTCCGAAGGTAAAAACGAAGAAGAAACTAACGAATTAATGAGGAAATTCGCATTTGTCTGGCTACCATATGTCTGAGGGTTTGCAGTGGGAGGAGTTTATTGATGTCACCAACAGAAAAGTTGGAGCTTTCCATCCAAGCTACTGGTGACTCCCATAACGTTACTGAAGAAAAGATGGACTAAAAACGAAAATGCCATTTGTTTTGTCTGTGTTTATATGTCTGTCACGGGGTAGGGGTTTGATCTCAAGTTATAAACCTTTCTGGGGTGACATAGAGGCCGTGTGCAAAATTTTTTCTGGGTCTGTTAAGCAGTTCGGATTCCTATAGTGGACAAACAAGTATACTGGGTCTGTCAAACATTCTATAGTGGACAAACAAGTATACAAACATTCACTTTTATATAATACTAGCTGACCAACCTGGTGCCACCCAGAAGAACTTTGAAGAACTCAGAAAAATTTTCCTTCGTCCGCTTTGAATTGTCGTGTAAAGCATGCGTACTATCACTGAAAATACTTTTCTTTCCATTGGTTTATAATTCTGTCTTGAATTCATTACTTTAAACACACATGATATATGCACGTATACATATATCCTGGCACTTATCTTATTAAAAGAGAGAGAGAGAGAGAGAGAGAGAGAGAGAGAGAGAGAGAGAGAGAGAGAGAGAGAGAGAGACTTGCAGTGGCAAACATTCTCGGGTTTTTTATAGTATGAACTAGTCTTTAACCCCATTCATAAAGAGAATTTATAAATGAGAGAGAGAGAGAGAGAGAGAGAGAGAGAGAGAGAGAGAGAGAGAGAGAGAGAGAGAGAGAGAGAGAGCATGAATTTACTTGCAACTGTTAAAAACCTCATAGATAAATTCCGCTCCAGACTGCTTGAATGACGCCTTGAGAGAGAAAAAGAGAAAAAGTATGGTAACGTTGGTGTGCGTGGTGGTGGTATTGCCTAACTACCCGCTAATTAATTTCAGACCTCATTTAAACCGACTTCATAAGGAATACATCACTGTAATGTCACGAAGCAGTTGCTAATTCCGAAGGTAAAAACGAAGAAGAAATGAACGAATTAATGAGGAAATTCGCATCTGAACGAATAAAAAAAAAAAAGGAAATATCGTACACGTTGACGTAGGTCTTAGCCAGCAGCTATTTAAGATACAGTGTCCGTTGGTCGTATAAATATTAAATTATTATCCCAGTTGTAGTTTTAGACACCGTAAAACGAGCTGCAACTGTTTTCGGCTTCCTGTACGTGCTAACGAGCGCGTTTCACTTTCCCTTGACGTTTCTGAGGGAAAGTGTAGGCCGAATTCTGAATGGTCTAATATAGAAATTTGTCGATAAATGGTGATTTTTAGTGGATTAAGTACTTAAATATGATGATGGTAATACATCAAGGTACTTAAGAACTTGTATTTTATTGTCAGGGTATAATTAAGATGCGTTTAGCTTTATATGAACATGGAAAAAAGTGGTATTTTCGTTGTGGGTAATTTTTTACAGAAGCATTTAGTCTGTTAATACGCATGCGTTTATGGTGATGGAGTCTTTCGTCTCATCGATGAATTATTTCTTGATCTCCAAAGTTGTGCCCATAACTACGATTTTTTTTTTTTTTTGGATTAAGAGCATACAATATCCTCTGAATAGCCGATATATACCTTCAAAATATCAAAATTAAGATTTACGCTAACTTACATTCTATAACCATCTAACTTTAGCCTTGAACGTAAATTTGAACTGTCCACGGCCTGTAAGGTTGGTTTAAAAGGTCATCATACGTAACCCATTTACACAGTAGAGTCAAATGAGAAAAAAGCTGCCAAAATTGTTTTTTCCTAATTTTACATAAGCAAACTTCAAATAATCCTGGCTGATTTTGTGAAGTTTGAACAATGTGAAAAATCTAGCTGTGGCCATACATAGTAGCATTATGCGACTACAAACATGATAACCCTTGTTCAAGCCCACATGCCGAGAGATACCATTTCAGAAAAGTATACCTTAGTTTGAACCAGACCACTGAGCTGATTAACAGCTCTCCTAGGGCTGGCGCGAGGGATAAGACTTATTTTACACGGCTAAGAACCAGCTGGTTACCTAGCAACGGGACCTACAGCTTATTGTGGAATCCGAACCACATTATACCGAGAAATGAATTTCTATCACCAGAAATAAATTCCTCTAATTCTTCACTGGCCGGCCGGAGACTCGAACTCGGGCCTAGCAGAGCGCTAGCCGAGAACTCTACCGACAGGTACAACAGAATTCTTATCCAACACCATTCAGCTGAGTCAACATAATGCAAATTAGAGCAAACATGAACAAGTTTTCAACAGAAATTTAATTTAGACATTTTTTTTTTTCAATCAAACGACATAATAATTACGTTTCCACCATTTCCCTGGAATTTTGTTTCTCATGATAAATTTTTTTATGATTATTCTTTCGACAAAATCACTCAAAGAATAAGTAAAGTCTTTCATTAAGTGTAGAGGTATAAATGTTTTATCTACTTGTTCCTTTACATGAAAATAGATATTTTCATATTCTGAATAGGTATTCAACCTCATTTTTCACCTACTAATTGTTTCCTACGAGACCAAAGTCTTATATGAAATATGTTGAAAATGCGGCAAAATCATGAATTTTTTACAAGTGTAAAGTTTGGCATTTGTCAAAACACATTTGTCTACTACGAGAGCTTTTAAACAGAGAAAACATCAGTAAGACCCCTAAACTACCATTACGAGCTGGAAGAACCAATGTGAAAAATTTATTCTTTTGGTTTTTGGTCACCATTTTCTCATTTGGCTACACAGCGGACGCACGCAAGTATATGCCTGCCGACGACGGTGGATCTGAACACGTTATCAACATGAGTTGGTAGCAATAATCCGTAGTAAGTATTAGAATGACAAGAATACTTGTTCGTCTGTAGAATCAGTATATGTTAAAGAATGCTGTGTAATTCTACTGTAGCAATAATCTGTAGTAAGTATTAGAATGACAAGAATACTTGTCTGTAGAATCAATATATGTTAAAGAATGCTGTGTAATTCTAGGTATGCTGTACTGAAAATTTCAAGCCAGGTTCCGACATTGTACTGAAGATTTGAAAGCGCCGTAACTCAAAACCCTACTTTTTTGGACTCAAATATCTGCCAAAATTCTAAAAATAATAGGAGCTTCTTGAAACTGCTCATGTGAGTGCATATTGGATGCGCCTTTCTCGTGTAATTTTGGCTTTTTGATAACGTGAATAATTATAGTGCTAGAAGGAATTTCATTAAGAAAAATGTTATTTTCGTGACGTCACGCGTAACATACGTTTTATGATTTATATAAAGTATATCTTTATCTATTTGAGATTTTATGAAAAACGAAATTACACGTTGTTTGCATGATATTTGAGTATCTAGATACATCAAAATTAGGTGAGTCTAGGGTAAATAATAAGACCGCAATGTGTGTGACGTCATACGACGGACGGACAAACCGCATTCTTATGCTCACATAAAGTTGTCAATGGTATTATAATTGCACCCTGAAAGTGTTAAGTTCAAATATTAAATATTTTTTTTTATTAATCTTTTTGTGTCAGAGGGTATGGTATGTCCTTAAGTAGCTAGATATGATGATGGTAATTTGTATTTTATTGGCAAGGTATCGTTAAGATACCTTTGGATTAAAACGAACACTGAAAAAATGCTGGTAATTTCGTCGCGAGTAATTTTTTTAATGAGCCAGTATGTCTATCACAGAAGCATTTGTCTCTTACTTTTTCTATGGCGAGGATTGTAAACCATATTTAAACCGATATAGCTTTTCTATGTTGATTTTATTGAGGTAATAAACAATTATTTTAATAATTCTCATAAATTATGATCAGATTTTTCATAAATTCTGGTCAAAAATTGATGTTATAAGGAATTTAGATTTATTGTATAGGTTAATCATACGTCTGGCAGCGCCGGGTAAAAAGGTGGAGTGTCAGGTGAAAAATGGGAATAAACCCAGAAAACTGAAGGAAAAGGTGATGCAAAAACGAAAATTCCATTCGTTTTTGTCTGTGTTAAGTATGTCCGTCACGGGGTAGGGGTTTGATTTTGAGTTATTTTCTGGGGTGACAAAGAGGCCGTGTGCAAAATTTTGTCTGGAACTGCTTGACAAACCCAGAAATGCACATTGCTTCTATGTCACCCCAAGAAGGTTTATAACTCAAAATCAAACCCGTACCCCGTGACAGGCATTTAAACACAGACAAAACCAATGACATTTTCGTTTTTAGTCCACCTTTTCTTCAGTAACGTTATGGGAATCACCAGTAGCTTAGGTGGAAAGCTCCAACTTTTCTGTTGGTGACAGCAATAAACTCCTCCCACTGCAAACCCTCAGACGTATGGTAGCCCGACAAGTGCGAATTTCCTTATTAATTTGTTAGTTTTTCTTCGTTTTTACCTTCGGAATTCGCTAGAGCGACTGCTTCGTGACGTTACGGTGACGTATTTCGTTATAAAGCCGGTTTAGATGAGGACGGAATAACCGAAATATCACACTTGGACACCCCAGCGGTTGATAGTTGGAATTAATTATCGTGCGAATTGGCAAAACACTTCGGTGCATACGGAAGACGAGTTTCTTTTCACGTTGCTTGGTACGATTACCTAGAAGATAATGAATGAAAATTCTTTATTAAAACTTTATAGGAATGTAGATCATTGCATTTGGAAACCTTTTCCGAAAGGCACTTGTAAAATCGACGTTTTTGGAGGCTAAATGTACACGACGCAAATAGGAATTAAATAAAAAAAAATGGCACTTTGATGAACGTCAAAGCATTCACAGCCTACACAACACGACAATTCGTACCTTATGCTGATGTACTCATACACATTAAGGAATAGTATTCCGGTCTTTAGGGAAATAAAATAAGTTTATGGTTATAGATTAGAATGATATACATTCATTTCTATCTTTTATCAAAGTGTATTTATTCAAAATAATAAATAACCGGTTGCCTAACTTTCCTCCTTAAGGAAAGATTTATTTGATTCATGATTTTACATTGTTACCAAGGGTACGAATTGACCAAGTTTATAGATGCGTACGGATATGTATAGCGATAATTTTTCCTAATGATCTGTGTAACTTTATATTTCATTCTACGATAAGGAATTTGATGTCATTGTAAAGATAATGAGTTGTAATTCATTATGTTATGTTAAAAGCTACCCTAAAACAAATATAAAGAATAGGTATCACGAATTTAAGTTAGCTGTAAAGGAAATTGTTTTGCCACTTTTTTTCTTAAAATGAAACTGTTGCAGCAATTCACTTAATAATAGGAAAGAAATAATAAGGCATAACAGAGTAAAGACAAAATATTTCTTATTAAAAAAAGACGTCTATTCCCATACAATATGAATGAATGAGCTTAAATTAGAACTAGGGGGTTGGGTGAGCTTTTTATGAATTGGAAAGTGAAGTTTACTTTTATTATAGTAACACAAATATAAAAACACATCATTGGCCCAGGCCTATGCCAAATTGTCTGTATCACATGAAAATATTGTTTCAAATTTTTATTGTACGATTTGGACAAATAACGGCCTACAAATAGCGTTGAAGGGTCTAACAGTTATATGAATAACGTCTTTGCATAATTTATTCATATTCTGATCAGAGAGTCTGAGATACTTCCCAGATGAAATACATTGGCAAACTGTCACGAATTGATGGAGAGAGAGAGAGAGAGAGAGAGAGAGAGAGAGAGAGAGAGAGAGAGAGAGATTTACATGTTGTTATTCAGAGTTAACGGGAAGTGCCGGGTTGGTCAGCAAAAATACATGCATACATACATACATATATATATATATATATATATATATATATATATATATATATATATATATATATATATATATATATATATAATGAATTTGTATATTTGTTTGTTCATTATAGAATTGAGGCAGCAGACTGAATCCTGACTGACCCAGTACAGTTGAAATTAAAAGCAAGAATTGTAAGAGAAGACAGTTGTGTTTTCTTACTTTTTTGTGGTAATTTCCGTAGCCATCATTCATAAATTCGAATAAACTTTGTTTTTATTTCCAAGAGGGCTGAGGTGGGTGGCATTTTCTCGTGGCTTGAATAAACAAGTAAAAAATGCGCCAAAGTTTCTTCAGCGCAACAGAGTTCTCTGTATAGCGTATAATCAAGGCCACTGAAAACAGATCTATCTTTCGGTGGTCTCGGCTTAATGCTGCATGAGCCGCGGCGCATTAATCTTTAACTACGGCCCGGTGGTGGCCTGTCCTATATCGTTGCCAGAAGCACGATTATGGCTAAATTTAACCTTAAATAAAATAAAAACTACTGAGGCTCGAGGGCTGTAATTTGGTATGTTTGATGACTGGAGGGTGGATGATCAACATACCAATTTGCAGCCCTCTAGCCTCAGTAGTTTTTAAGATCTGAGGGCGGACAGAAAAAGTACTTCTGCGGGAGTTGCTCCTTCCCTGAGGAGACCTCGTGCACTGGCTTGGCCACGATTCTCAGATAACACTAATTGGTGACTTACTCTTTCCTTCTGCTGCCAAACTTTGGAAATTACTTTCTCCTTCCATTTTCACCACCTCTCATAATCTTCGTTCTTTCAGCTTCTCTTCCGTCGTCAATCCATTCTTTTCCATTCTCCCTTTACTTTCTTTTTCCTGTTGACTTTGTTTAACTTTCTCTTCTCTAATTGTTTTGTTTTTCTGTCCTTTCCTTTTCGTCTGTCATTCGTTTTTCTATTTGTTTTTGATTGTTTTATTTGTTTTTCTATTGTCTTTACTTAATCGACTTTTACTTCTAAACCTTTTTCTCGTTCCCCTTGTTTTAGTTTCATTTATTTTTCTTGTTTTCTTGTCCTTCTTGAATTCTTCACTCCTTGACCTTTGACCTTTCCACGCCATCTTTTTGTTTTGTGTTTCTCCTTTCCTCTGTATTTCTTCTCTCCGTTATTTTGCCATTCCAACTATTTCCTGGTTTCCTTGTTTTCCCTTGAATTGTTTTTTCTTACTTTCCTTGTTCTTGTTTCCCTTGATTTTCCATTCCCCTAATTATCTTTTTCCTTTCTTTATTCAAGTTTATTTTGTCTTTTCCTTTGTTCTTCTCTTGGCCATTTTTATTCATTTCCTGTGTTTATCGCCGTTCTTTTTTCATTCCCTTGGTTTTTTTGTTTTTCTTATTTTTCCGTTTTTTTATTTTCGTTGTTTTTCCTTCTTTTATCGATTTTTTTTTCCTATTTTTCTTGTTATCCTCTTTCCTGTATTTTCCTGTTTTCCTTATTTTCTATATTTTCCTTACTCTTCTTAATTTTCATATCTTCCCTGTTCTTCCATCTTTTTCATATTTTCCTTGTTTTTCCTTGCTGTTCCTATTATCCATGTTCTTCCATCGTTTCCATATTATCCCCGTTCTTCCCTTTTTTCATATTTTCCTTGTTTTGATTATTTTTCATATTTCCCCTGTTCTTCGTTTTTTCCATGTTTTCCCTGTCTTTCCTTATTTTTCGCGTTATCCATGTTCTTTCTACTTTCTCTTTCCCCACTTTCACTTCTATACCGTTTCTTATTTTTCACCATTTACCCTCTTTTACTTGTTCTTTTTGTGTCTCACGTTTTCCACCTTTCTTGCTTTTGTCGTTGTCTCCTTCATACTTCTTTGCTTTTTCTTATTTCCCTCATTTATACCTTAACTTCTTTCCTTGCCTCTGTTTCTTTCCCGTCCCTTCTTGTTCCCCCTTTTCTTCTTTTCCTTGTTTTTGCTTCTCTCTTTTCCATTTCCACGTTACTTCTTTTCTCGTTCCATCGTTTTCCCGTCCTCTCTATTTAATGTTTCTCTCGCCTTGTTTCTTCTTTCTCGTTTCCCCCTTTTGTTTTAGCTTTCCTCTCTCTTTCTCTTTCCGCATTTGTCCGCTCTTCCTTCTGTTACTCATTCATTCCTTATTTTTGGACTGCTTCTTGTTCTCATCCTCTCTGTCTGCTTGTTTCCTTTGATTCTCTTCTACCTTCTTCTTTATCTTTTTCCCTTTCCATTCTCAAGGAACACTGCTAAATTTTAAATCTTTCTCCTCCTGTTCACCTTTCTTACATCCTGTACAAACTTACGGAACATTTCACACAAAAAATTTTAAATCAACATTTGATGAATGGTTGAAGCTGCACACTACACTTACATACTTACAAACTTACGGATTCATTTCACACAAAAAAATAATAAGTACGAACATGTCGAAAGACATGGTTGAAGCATGCACACTACACTTACATACTTACAAACTTACGGATTCATTTCACACAAAAAAATAATAATGGTCGAAGCAGATTTCAGATTCAGTTTGTTCCGATCATTACATACAAAGAGCGACGTCATTCTAAACTATATATTTTGATGTGTAAAAGCTTGGAAACTGGGGCATACTAACAGGAAAAGAAATAACTGCATTCAGGAATTGGGGTAATTGAAAAATAAGTGAACCGGGGGAAGAAAACAGGATTATCAACACAGTTGATTTGAACTGGAAAGATATCTATCGATCTTTTGACCCCTTTCTGTGATTTTCCGAGAAAATTAATTTCCTGATGAATGCACCCATTAAACAAAGAAGAAAAATGTTTATTTTGTGTAATTCTCAGTCAACAATTGTTGAAAAGCATTTGTTCTCACCGATTGCACTCATTTATCAACTAAAAATCTAGTATTCTTTTCATCTTCGTGATTATTATGGCGGCAATAGCTTTGCACATACATCAAGCACTAAAAATTTATCTTTTCGTAAATGAATCGACTGTTTTTTCTACAGTTCTTCGTCAGGTTTCCACCTTACCGCTGATCTCTCCATCATGACGTTCTCCTTTTAATGTGTCCGATGACTATTCAAACTTTCGCAGTGTGATCGGGATAACAATTTACGGAACTGAATATTTGCATAAGAGACGAAAGATTTATACTAAATAAATGAATAAATACTAAGGAAACACAAAAAAAGATGCTAACGAACACACACAAACAAAAGCATTTCGAGCACTCCCTTCTGTCTAGCAAACCTGGACATGGAATATTTCGAAATGGAAAGTTTGTCGTCTATCAAACCCCGCAATGTGACCCGGCTTAGATACGCAGACGATATTTTTACTTTCTGTACAACAGACGGGGAGATTTCAAAGAATGTTTTAATAGACTAAATTCCCTAGTTTCGGCCATAAAACTTAAAAGAGAAGGGGAAGAGGACGGGAGATTGCTGTTCCTAGATGTACTAATCATAAGATCAGAACAGATATGCTTTCGCAATATAAAAGAAACCCACTTTCGCTATTTATGTTCATTTCCTGGGCTACCACGATGTCTCCGTAAAGATGATGGTAGGGTGCAACCTATTCCTCAGGGGGCTTAGGTTAAGAATTCAACACAATCCGCTAACACCTAACTCAGCCGCTGTACCCACCACACATTACCGAAAAGGCTATTAATAAAGCGAAGAGAATGTACTACAAAGGACCCACTAACAACAGACAAATAGATTTTAACGACAAAATCAAGCTTCCGTACGACAAAAACATCCAAAAATCTACAGAACGCCTCAGGTCTAATAATCCTTTTTTATTTTCCATTATCCCAAATCCATCGGGAGCTCGCTCATTAACGTATACTTAAATAAAAGATGGGAAGAAGCCGGTGTTTACAATATACCACGCAGCAACAGAGAGTTCGGGGATTTTCCTACACATTAAGGATAAAGGCCATACCATAAACTGGACTGCGGCAGAGCTGGTTTTCAAAAAGAACTGTCCGTACAAAAGGAAGATGCTGGAATCGGCTACAATGCAGCCAACGATATGAACCTTTCAGGAGGAGAGTGGAAATCGGATGACATCGGCGATTAAATCCTCAGGCCTCTTCTCAAGCAGGTGTTCCAGAAAGCACGACCACCAGACGCATCGCCCGACGGGAGTTCATGAGGCCCGAAACACCAGGGAACAGCTTCAGTTCCATCCTTCTTGGGTCAGCGGTCACCTGCATACCATCAGTGACGTACTGCCGCACCTACATCTGTTAATATACTCCTGTGGCACATCACGTCCATATTTTGCCAGTGAACAGGGGCCACAGAAGGAAGTGCTCGAAATACATGGTTGCAATGTTCAAATAGTGTTTTATGGGCCTCTACTTGGGCTTGGATCTTAGGGCTTTGTGGTGACAAGCATATCCAAAAAAAAAGCGCGAGGAATTCCAGAAGTTAAGAGGGCATTGTGGCTATTACAAGTACATATCATCATGTAAACTAACTGGTAAAATTTTTTGACCAAGTCACAATTCTTTACATAGTGATAATAATATATATGACTATAAAGCTCTTTATATCTATTCCACTTATATACATCTGACTTATATATATATACATATTTGATTTATAAAAACCAAAAATCAATGAAAAATGAGAGAGAGTTAGTTTAGAGAGAGAGATCTGAGTAAAGAGAGACCAGAGAGATTCTAGATATGTATATATATATATATATATATGTATATATATATATATATATATATATATATATATATATATATATATAGAGAGAGAGAGAGAGAGAGAGAGAGAGAGAGAGAGAGAGAGAGAGAGAGAGAGAGAGAGAAATCAAATGATCCACAACATAATTTATGTATACATAACATCATCATCATCATCATCATCATCATCGCCTCCAACACCAAGTGACACAAAATGCCTCGTGAATACCGCCATTCCTTTCTTTCTTGAGCAATGTCCTAAAAATATCTACAACCGTCTCCTGCCTCCCTTCTCGTAGCGGTCATTCACGTAGAACCGGTCTTCCTGCTCTTCTGGTGCTCAAAGGAACCTAGCTGACACTATCACGTAGGCCTACTGTTCTCCCAGGGGTTGTGCAAAGGACGTGTCTACCCATTTCAATCCCTTTCGTCATCAACACTATGTATGAAAGATCCGTTGATTCCCATATTGCGTGAGGTTTATGCTACGGAGTTTCCTTCGCGCATAACAATCACTATAAAATGAATGAGGAAAAAGATAGTGAATTCCCCATAAAACCGAGATATTCTCAAAATCCCCTTTCATTAATTAGGATGTAAGCTTACGTCTACACTCCTTCCATCTTCAGCCTGCTATGTAAAAGTTGCTCCAGAAACTAAAACCTAACTAACCACGTCTTACTCTCTCCGCTATGCTGTTACTTTGGTTAAGTATGAGAAGATTATTTCTTAGAAAGCTGCCTCGTCCGATGCAATAACTAAATGGGAAACATGGCAACTATGCAACTTGGAAGTCAGATGAATGAAAACAGCTGACAAAGAATTGGAAAGTAAACGTAAATATATACACAGGCACAGATGCATGCATATGTAAACACGTGCATGCACACACACAATATATATATACATATGTATATATATATATATGTATATACTGGTACTGATATGCATAAATACAAATGGATACTTGGAAAAATATAATGACAACCTTTACTATTCTGTTTACAAAAATCTTTCTGATTTAACTTCCAGAGTATTTTTTCCAAAAAATTGCATTTTGCTGAGAAGTACAGTGCTCAAAAGGAACAAAATGCCTAAGTATACTTTTTCGAGCTTCCACAGGTATAGCCAGCAACAAAGAGAGAGAGAGAGAGAGAGAGAGAGAGAGAGAGAGAGAGAGAGAGAGAGAGAGAGAGAGAGAGAGAGATTGTACATATCTCTTAAATCATCTTCAGTGGAAAAATTTACGAAAATCTGCCGAACTGAAACTAAATAGAGCCAACCTTGCTGTTTTTTTTTTTTTTTTTCTCTTTCCGTAACAAGCTCTTCCAAGCGATCAATGCACAGGAGAGCGGGCAGAACTTCCGGTAATTTCTATAATGGAGAGGAGGTGGTCTTAATCCTGCTAAGAGACCCAGTCTCGTAAGATCTTACCAACTCTGAACTCACGAGCACAAAGGAAATGCGCAAACGCTCAACAACATTAGCTCATTTCACTGATGAACAGCGTCACGCGCGCGCGAGAGAGAAAAGATATGCATGCGTAGATAATTCCCCAAAAAGGGCCGAAAGAATTATTCGGGGAGAAAGGGAGGTGTAAATGGAGGGAGAAGCAGATACGAGAATAATGAAGATGAAAGGATAAATTGAAGGGAAGATTAAACGAACAGGAAAAATAACGACATGCCGAAGAGAACGCCACACAAGGAATATGGATGAAAGAACTACAAGTGCATTAATAGTGATTAATATTATACTTATATAAGTATCAAAGCAGAAAGAACGATCAAAGATACACAGAGATAAGTAAATGATAAATAACAAAATAAACAACAAAAACAACAGGATACAAAGGAAATAAAACCAAATTACTGGTAAAGAAAAAACTCGTTCTCTATTTTATCAAAGAATTGAGAAAGAACGCACCCTATAAACAAAAAGGGCAGACGATCCACGCAAAACGCAACTACCAACCAGAACAGGATGTTTGGATCTCACGGTACAAATTACCATCCGGTAATGGCGTCTTTCCTTTCCTCTTTCCCCCCCCCCTCCCCTTCACTTTCGCAACGCGTATGTTGATGCAGGACGCGTCGAAATAAAAATAAAAATAAACTGTCGTAAGAAAATATAAGCATAAAGTCACTGACTACACAAGAAACGCCGTAGAAAATAAACCACGTCAGGAACCTGGATTGGATGAAGCGTCAGGGGAGGGCGAAAAAAGACACGAATAAAAAGAGACGAATAAAAAGAGAAGAATAACGGAGTAAAAAGAGAGATTTGGATGTAACCTGAGAAGGATTCGCCGGGCTAATTGACACCCGCGAGGGAGATCGAATGGAATAAGATATATTGACAGGAATAAGAGTATAATCCTCCCGGGCCACGGAGC